>NW_020885304.1:0-21783 GCF_003945725.1 Corapipo altera
GCATATGGCAAATCCATTGCCACACTGGACTGATTTGAGCTCTGATTCGCCAATGGTGATATGGGGATGATGGAAGACTTCCTGAAGTGCCGGTTGATAGAGAACTTCTGTTTTCTTTAAACTGACTTCCAGCCCAAAGAGCTCAGCAGCGTCTGCGAAGCAGGATGTTAAACATTGCAGAGCTGCTTCTGTGTGAGCAACAAGGGCGGCATCATCAGCATAAAGCAGCTCCCGGACAAGATGGTTTAAGGTCTTAGTGTGGGCCTTCAGTCACCTTAGGTTGAAAAGGCTTCCATCAGTACGGTATCAGATGTAGATACCATCCTGATCCTCAAGGTCTGCCGTGGCCCTTTGGAGCATCCTGCTGAAAAAGACTGTGAATAGGGTTGGTGCGAGAATGCAACCTTGTTTCACACCATTAGTTATTAGAAAGGACTCAGAAAGTGCATTGCCATAACTGACTTGGCTGTGTTGATCCTCATGGAGTGAGATGATAATTTTGAGGAACTTGGGGGGACAACCTAAGCGTTCCAAAATCTGCCATAGACCTGTCCTGCTCACAGTATTGAAAGCCTTGGTGAGGTCAACAAAGGTTACATAGAGACCTTTGTTCTGTTCCCTACACTTGCAGTTATCTGAGAGCAAACACCATGTCTGTGGTACTCCTGTTGACTCTGAAACCACATTGGCTTTCAGGTAGAATTCCTTCTGCTATAGTGGGTATTAGTCTGTTTAAGAGTATTCTTGCCAGGATTTTGCCAGCAATGGAGAGCAGAGAGAGTAATACCATGGTAATTTGAGCAGTCTGATTTAGTACCTTTCTTCTTATATAGGGTGATGATGACTGCATCTCGAAGGTCTGATGGTAGTTCGCCTAGTTCCCAACAGCATAGTAAGAACTCGTGAAATTTAGCATGGAGTGCGTGGCTCCCGTGTTTCTAGACTTGAGGTGGAATTCCATCAATCCCAGCTGCCTTGCCGATTTTCACCTGCTGTATGGCCTTGAGGGTCTCTCCTAAATTGGGGGCAGTATCCAATTCATACTTCACTGGTTGTTGTGTGATGGACTGAATGACTGTGTCTTGGACTACACGGTTGGTACTGAAAAGGGTCTGAAAGTGTTCAGACCATTGATTCAGAATGGAGGTTTTATCTGTTAGAAGTGTTTGACCATCAGCGCTGAGTAGAGGACTTTGAACTTGGTATGTAGGCCCATATGCTGTTTTCAGGGCTTCACAGAACCCTCTGTGATCGCCCGTGTCTGTGCATAATTGGGTTTTTTCAGCTAGACTGATCCACCACTTGTTCTGGATGTCACAGAGTTTCTGTTGGAGTTTGCTGCATGTGATGCGAAAAGCTGGTTTTCTTATGTGACAGGATGGCAGTGCAAGGTGTGCTTGGTGGGTGGTTCTCTTCATCCTCAACAATTCCTGGATCTCTTGAATGTTTTCATCGAATCAGTCTTTGTTCTTCTTGAGACAGAACCCTAAGGATTATTCAGAGGACTGCTGGATGCTGTTTTTAATATGGTGCCAGAGCGTTACAGTAGTATCTGTGGAACGGTTATCAAACCTAGTTTGAAGATTAGCCTGGAATTTGTTTCTCACTGTGGCTGATTGTAAATCGTTGACTTGGAGTCTCCTCCTTGGGATGCTGCCCCTTTTAGGCTTGAATTTAAGACTGAGGTTAAGTTTACAGCACACAAGTCGATGGTCTGTTTGGCATTCTGCACTGGGCATCACACAGGTATGGTGGACATCACGGACATCTCTCCGTCGCACCAAGACATAATCAATAAGGTGCCAATGTTTGGATCTGGGGTGCATCCAGGTTGTCTTCAGAGTATTTTTCTCCTGAAAGATAGTGTTAGTAATGGTGAGCTGTTGCTCCGCACAGAATTCTAGTAGAAGTCAACCATTATCGTTGTAGCTTCCAACACCATGCTTGCCTAATATTCCTTTCCAGGTTTCAAAATTCTTTCCTACTCTGGTGTTGAAATCACCAAGGATAATGATCTTATCATCTGCAGTCACCTTTTGGGTAAGGCGGTGCAGGTCGGTGTAAAATTTATCTTTTTCAGCAGGGTCAACTTGGAGAGTTGGGGCATATATACTAAAGAGGACAACGTGCTGCTTGTTGTGTAGTGGAAGGCATAGGGAGATAATGCCGTCAGAGTGACCTGTCAGCAGATTTTCGAGTTTTGGAATGATAGAGTTTTTGATCACGAAGCCGACTCCTGAGATACGCTTTTCGGTTCTGGGCTTACCAGACCAAAAGTGCGTGTAACCGGCACCATGTTCTCTGAGGCTACCTTCCTCGTGAAGGTGAACTTCACTGAGAGCAGCAATGTCGATGTTGAGACATGACAGTTCATCGGCAATCAGGGCAGACCGGTGCTCAGGACATCCGCTATCTGCAGAATCAAGCATGGTTCTGATGTTCCAGCATGCTACAGTTAATTTGGGTACACCTTTGGAGGCAGGTGTATATGCCTTTGTCTTTTGATCTTTGTGTGACTGCATTTGTAGAAGATGTTGATACAGGGCTTTGCAAAAGTGGGTAAAGCCTTCAAACCTACACAATGGATTTTTTAGGTGAGACACAGTATGTGCTGAACTGAGCCCACTCTTTAATCCTAAGGTTCATCTGCCAGGGCCGAGCGAGCTTGGATGGTGGCAGCGAGGTCCTCAGGGTGTAGGTTTAATTAGAGTGACCTTCTCTTAGATGGATGGCCTTACAGGGCTGAACGAGCTCCATCTGCCCGGGTTTGGAGTTGTCCTTCTCTTTAGTGTGTTCTGGGCTCCCCCTCTCGTCTCCCACGATGGCACAGTCCGCATCGGCAAAGCTCCCCCTCTCTTGCTCCTTTCCGTGCCTGAGGCCGGGCCCGAGCGCCCGGGGCCAGGCCACGCCGTGCCAAGTGCACAAGGCCCGGGGGCCAAGCCGGGCCGGCAGAAACACTAACATAGGGCAAAAGCCACAAACTGCAATTTATCAGGGTACATCAGGAGAAACTTTTTTTATGTGGAGGGAAATGTAGTGTTTGGCAAGATCATATGCAGAAAATGATTGAATCTCTATGCTTGAAGGTTCTGGTTCTGTTATCCCAAAGGGGTCTAGATCTACATCTACAACAGATAAAAGAGTTGAAGGGAAAGAAGCCTTTAATGTAGGGAAAAGAATGACTTCCTATGAAGATAGACAGGGCAGTGGCCTGAAACCAACACCAGAAAAGCTGCAAAGCTACTGCCTCCTACAGTGAAAGGACCTGTTTATAAACACATTTAAGTTTAAAAAACCTGTTGGTTTTTGTGAGTAATTAGTAAGTCCAGGTAACAAAACAATGTTGGGAGAAGAGACCTGATTCTATGGCATTGAAAGGGGAGTATTGGGAACTTCCGTAGGGTGAAAGATATTAAAAGATACTGAGAAAGGGCTGTTGTCTTACAAGGTGTCACATACTAAGGATGTAGTTATCATATAAGATTGCAAAATTAGCAAAACCAAAGCAAATGTTGAAAAAACCATAAGATTTACTTGTTTATTTGGAGGAAGGAAAAGGAGAAAAAAGGAATATAGCAAACAATATCATTAGGGCTATTCTGGGATCTATGTTGGGCAGCCCTGTACTTAGTCAGTACAGCCTGGTGCAGGAGAACAAATGTGTTATTCTGATCATAGGGTGTGTTTGACTTTATTTCACTGTCAGAGATCTGGAGTGATTTCTCTAGTGCTGGTCAGGGAAGAAGGAAGAAACTCCTTCCCAGAGGGCAAACTAAGCTTTTTATCAGACTGCCTCTGGTAGAGATGGACCACATGAGGCTGGAATTAGAACCGCAAGCCTTCATACATACTGTGTTCTGTGACCTTCCCTAGTCCCACGATAGGGAGAAGATGAGAATTTTAAGTGTAGGAACCTCTGTGACTGCCTGTATAGATAAGGCAAAACAGCTTCATCCTCTGTGGCTGGAGTAAACCTTGAAGGCTTACGTGGCATTTGAAAAGATGAATTGGAAGTCAACACCTGTATATTCACAGTGAGCACTAACATGATCAAATTACAGGTATGGAACAGAAAAATAATGTGCATGACATGCAACTGTCTTCTGGGTAGTTAAAAGCTTGTGGATTAATTGATCCTCTGTGTGTAACTTCTGTAATACAATTCAGGCAGAGCCTGACCATTCTAAAAGGGATGGTTGACAAAATGAAATCTAGGCATTCTGGGTCACCTAGCCAGGGGAACTGAATTGCTGTATACAATATTTAATTGTCAAACATTGCCTACCACTGTAAAAATAAAGATGAATGTCTTATTAAAAGAATTTTAAAATAAATGTTGACTTCACTTTAAGAGAGGATCATATTTGAAAATGCAAAATTATAGCATCTTAGCATTGCTGAGGTTGGAAGTGCTGGTCAAACCTTGCAGTTATATTTGCTCTATATGTCAAGGTTTTGGTAGCAGAGGGGCCTCTGTGAAAAGAGACCAGCAGCTACCCCCCTGTCAAACAGCCGGTTTCAGTCAGCTCTGAAACAAGACTCACTGCTGCCCAAAACTGTGCGGCAGATTTGAAAGAGAAGAATGAGAAAACTGTGAGAAAAGCAGCCCTGTAGACACCAAGGTCAGTGAAGGGGGCAGATGCCCCATGTGCAGGGGATTCCTCTGCAACCCATGGAGGACCACAGTGTAGCAGACAACTACACTGCAGGTCACAGAGGGCCCTGGGCTGAAGGAGGTGGAGACACCCTGAAGGAAGGTGCAGCCCGTGGAGAGCTTGTGCTGTAGTGTGTAGCTTCTTCTCTTTACACTAGCTCAAGGTACTAAAGAACCGAAGGCTCTCAAAACATCGGTTAGGTGAAGTTTTGGAGCCTTGTGTATTTTTAAAGGAATACTTCCAGTTGAACTTGTGGCTCTGGGACTGGCATCTTAAGAGCATATATTGTTATTGTGGATCTCTCTCTGTTTCACTATAATGTGCTATTTTTCTGACTGTCTCTGTCTAAAGCCTATATTGAGTATTTAGTGAATATAGGACTCTTCTGCAATGGAACACTTGTTCATTCTTCAAACAAAACAGCAGTGGTGCTGTATTTAGCACCCATTTGACTTGGATGCAAAGATCCCCTCTCTCTTACTCTTTCCACATGGCCCAATACTCTGACACTGTTGCTGTCTTGACATGGTCACAGCCAGCACAGCTTCAGGAGAGGAAAATCCTGCTTATCAAACCTAATTTCCGTCTATGACATGATAAACCACCTAGTTCATCAAGGGTAATGTAATATTTTTGGATTTCAGTAAAGCTTTCAGTACTGTTTCTCCCAGGATCCTTCTGGACAAAGTGTCCAGACCACAGCCAGATAAACACATCCTGTGCTGAGTGAGCAATTGGCTCAAGCGTTGAGCACAGAGGGTGACAGCGACTGAGGTGACATCAGACTGGCACCTGTCACTAGTGGGGCTCCACAGGGCTCCATCTTGGGCCCTGTGCTCTTCAGCATCTTCATCAATGACTTGGACACAGGACTGGAAGGGACACTGAGCAAGTTTGCTGAAGACACAAAATTGGGAGGAGCTGTTGACTCCCTCAAAGGCAGGGAGGCCCTGCAGAGTGGCCTCGACAAATCAGAGGGCTGAGCAATCACCAGCCTTAGGAAGTTCAACAAGGGAAAGTGCCAGATTCTGCACCTGGGATGGGGCAGACATATGGGAATGAGACCTGGGGTTCCTGGTCAGTCACTGCCAGCAGTGCCCTGGCAGCCAGGAGGGCCAGCTGTGTCCGGGGGGACATCAGGCCCAGCATGGCCGGCTGGGCCAGAGGGGATTGTTCCACTCTGCTCTGCCCTGGGGCAGCCTCACCTGCAATATTGGGGCAGTTTTGGGCACCACAGTATAAGAAAGATATGAAGCCATTAGAGAGTGTCCAAAGGAGGGCAACAAAGATGGTGAAGAGCCTTGAGGGGAAGGTGTGTGAGGACACTGAGGGCATTTGGTGTGTTCAGCTGGAGAAGAGGAAACTGAGGGGAGACCTCACTGCAGTTACAACTTCCTGGGCAGGGGCAGAGGAGGGGCAGACACTGATCTCTGCTCTGTGGGGACCAGTAACAGGACCCCAGGGAATGGCCTAAAGTTGTGTCAGGGAAGGGGTTCAGATTGGATATTAGAAAAAGATTCTTCCCCCAGAGGGTGGTCGGGTACTGGACAGGCTTTCGGGGGCAGTAGTCACAGCACCAAGGCTGACAGAGCTCAAGAAGTATTTGGACAATGCTCTGAAGCACATGGTGTGACTCTTGGGGATGGTCCTCTGCTGGGCCAGGAGTTGGACTCAATGATCCTTGTGGGTCCCTTCCAACTCAGCATATTCTGTGATTCTGTGTTCATTACTTGCTTCATTTTGTCTGTTCTCCATCCTGTACGTGGAGAATAGAAGCTCAGTACCATGTAGAAGCATAAAAATCACAGGCTGTAAAGTAATTCTTACTGGTTTATAAAAAATGTGAACTTTCAGATTAACTATTACAGTATTTTCAGCCTAGTGAAGGGTCACAGGAAAGCAATAACATTGCAGGACCTTGTCTTTGGAAATGCAGGAATCTTGTCCGTAGCTGAACAAGACATCAATGTAGTTGTGTAGGAGGCGTGTCCAAGGCACGGGGCACATGCCTGGGCAGAGAAGCCCAAAAGAGCATGCGCCGACATAGACAACCTTATTGTCAAAGAAGTCACATGGTTTTAAGGGATAAAACCAGCACCGAATTTGAAATAAATCTCTTTTTTCACCACTCAAGAGGAGTGTGTTTTTCCTTATTATATAAGGACATGCGTGCTGCTATATATGGTGCACCCAAACTTGGGACTTTGAACTTATATTAAGTCAGTTTAGCTTACCCTGAATCAGGAAATTCAGCGGTAGATTCCAATTATTGTGTCGATTAATCCAATGCGGGAATCTTTTACCGCAAAAAACACAGACATCTTTAAGTCATTGTCTCAGAGCGTCTGAGAAATACAATCCTAGTTTAGTGAGCTCCAAAAATATTAGGAAAAGTGCACAGGAACGAGAAGAAAAGAAGAAAGAAGAAAAGAAAGAACCGACAGATCGAGGCAGCCAGAGAGAGCAAACCGGAGCGAAAGTGCTGCAGCTCACTGCCAACACCGGGACACCACAGCCTAGCCTCGCGGACCCAGTCGACCGAGAACCGGGAGAAGCCAGCAAATAGACAAAGACTTTCCAGCAGCGCACGTCTACAGCACCGAGACTTAAAGAAGCAGGGTTGCAGGTTGCGCCAAAGAAAATTCAGCGATCGCAGCCCTGGATTTACCTTGGATGGAGGATCACACAGCAAGAAATTTCCCCACAGCCACTGCAGCTCAAGGTAAAGGACACTTTAACTTTACATGAGTTGCAAAAACTCCTGGGAGCCATTAACTGGTTAAGGCCTATTTTAGGCATAACCACAGAGGAGCTACACCCTCTATTTGTGCTGCTAAGGGGGGACTCCAGCCTAACATCTAATAGGTCTCTGACAGCAGAGGCAAAGCAGGCGTTAGACATTTGTGCCAAGGCAATGGAGAATAGGCAGGGCAGGAGGAGAGATCCTGAACTGCAAATCTGCCTAGCCTTAGTTCCTAGCAGGTACCAGCCATTTGCAGTCTTGTTTCAGTGGGATCAGACTGAGAAAGACCCGCTGCTAATTCTGGAGTGGCTCTTTCTGCCCCACACACCACCTAAGACTGTGTGGACCATTAACAAAATGTTTGCTAAGCTTGTCATTAAAGGCAGAGGACGACTGCAGGAGCTGGACGGAAGGGATCCTGCCATCATCTACATCCCGATCACGAAGGACAATTTGGATTGGATGCTGGCTGAGGACACAGGATTCCAAGCTGCCTTGGCAAGCTTTGACGGTAACATTTCGGTCCATCTCCCTCAGCACAGGCTTTGGGTAGAAATCAGCAATTTACCTTTAAAAACCACTACCAGATGCAAAAATAAATCAGTAGAAGGCCTCACAGTCTTTACAGATGCATTTGGGAAAACACAAAAGGCTGCAGTGACCTGGGTAAACCCTAATACAGGACAATGGGAACGAGAGGTACAGACCAGGAACCAATGCTCTGTGCAGGTTCTGGAACTGGCCGCCATTCGTATTGCCCTGGGAAAATTTTCTGAACAACCTGTTAATATTGTTACTGATTCTTGTTATGCTGCAGGATTAGTCTCACATCAGGAATGTTCGTTTCTCCGAGATGTTTCTAATCCTCATTTGTTGTTTGAAATGCGTTCTATTTGGGTTCTTATCAATCACAGAAAGTTTGATTTCTACATAATGCACACCAGATCTCACACTGACATGCCAGGGCCAACAGCTGAAGGGAACCGGGAGGCTGACAAAGCAGCAATGTTTAACACCATACCCAGGGTCCTAGAGCAAGCAAAATTGTCCCATTCATTTTTTCATCAGAATGCACGCTCTTTAAAGAGACAATTCAAAATAACGATTAATCAGGCTCGAAACACTATCATGACATATCCAGACTGTCAGAAAATCACACCTATGCCATCTCAGAAAGGCGTTAACCCCAGAGGGTTAATGGCAAATGAGATCTGGCAAACAGATGTCACACACATCTCCGAATTTGGCACATTAAAATATGTACATGTAGCTGTAGACACACATTCACAATACATAACTGCTACAGCACACACAGGTGAGAAAGCCAAGGATGTAATGAGACACTGGCTCAGTTGTTTTGCTACCCTTGGTACTCCAAAACAAATAAAGACCGATAACAGACCGGCATACATCTCAGAAAAGGTAAGAAATTTCCTATTAGAGTGGGGAATTTCACATGTCATAAGAATCCCACACTCACCTGCTGGACAGGCAATTGTAGAAAGGGCACACCGCACACTGAAAGAAATGTTAGCTAGACAAAAAAAGGGGGAGAATCTGTATAGTCCACAAGAACGTCTGTGGAAAGCCACATATGTTATCAATTTTTTAAATTGTGACAGTACTGAAAGAAGCAGGTACGAAAAGCAGCACAAATCTCAGGCGTTTGCCTCTCCCAAACCACTAGTCATGGTAAAGGATTTGATTTCGGGACAATGGACAGGACCCCTAGATCTTATGTCTTGGGGGAGAGGTTACGCCTGCATGGCTACAGGAAAAGAACTTAAGTGGATTCCTTCCAGGTGTGTAAAACCCTATTTAGGTACACAATCACAGCAGCAGGAACCAGAGTAACGCAGAAGTTTTAAAAGAGTTATGTTTATGTTTCAGGTTTACATTAAGGAACGACCAATGTGGTAAAAAGCAGTCTGTAAAATATCTGTGCATGTGTGAGAGTGAGTGAATGACGGCCATCAGTGAATGAGAAGAGTGAATGAATAAAAGAGTTGTTTGACTGGACAAATATTAAAACACAAAACACCTCACAAAATAACATTACCTCCACCACAAGGTCACTTTAAGAGAATTTAGTTTTGCTAAGCTTAGCCTGTTTTTTAAATAAAGTTGAACTCCTCAGTTATTTAAAAACCCTCAGGTTAATAAAGGTTATAAGTTTATACACGGTTGGGCTAAGGCCCCTAAGTTAATAAAGTTATTTCTCCAAGTTGCACTACCCTATAGGAATATAGGAAAGTTTTAAAAGGTTTACAATAGAAGTACAAGGGGCCAAAGCAAGCGATGTGCTGGGTCATTGCGAACTTTGGTAGTTTACAATGTACTGTTCTGATTGTTTGCACTGTTGTTTTTGCACTGTTTTCGTGACTTCCTTAGATAATTAAGAGGGGGGTGATGTAGGAGGCGTGTCCAAGGCATGGGGCACATGCCTGGGCAGAGAAGCCCAAAAGAGCATGCGCTGACATAGACAACCTTATTGGTCAAAGAAGTCACATGGTTTTAAGGGATAAAACCAGCGCCAAATTTGAAATAAATCTCTTTGTTTCACCACTCACGAGGAGCGTGTTTTTCCTTATTATATAAGGACGTGCGTGCCGCTACATAGTTGCATCAGAACTGTTTTAGGCACAGAGTCATTCTAAATAAATAAACAAGTAAAAAACCAAATAAAGTGGGAAAAAAGGATCCCTTAAAAGAAGTGCATATTAGGATCCATGGGGGAAGACACATGGGGGAAATTGAGAAGTTCACATTGTGGAACAGAGAAATGGCAGTGAATAGCACACAACAGACTGATAGAAGACCTGAGTGAACAGATTCAAAAGGCTTTGCAGTAGGTCACAATCAAGGAATTGCTCATTACCATGGCCAGCTTCATCAAAAGGGGCCTGTCCACAAAGCTTATCAGGGTATATCTGACACTATGATATGTTTAGCAAAATGGCCACAGATCACTCCTTAGAGTAAATTAATTTATCGGTACAGATGTTGACAAAGGCAGTAGATATGCAGTCAATCTAAAATACATAAAATTCCAAAACAACTGCATGTTCAGTCATATTCAAACTAAGACACAGTGACTTCAGCAGACTATATGAGGGAAATGTCTACATAAAAAGGGGGGGAAAGTTATTTTATTTGCAGTGTAGAGGATTTAAAGTCTTCAATTTATTTTGATTATTTATTTCAACCTTTCTTAAGAAGTCAAGCTTCCATTCCACAGTAAACACCTTCTTACCTTCTACTGTTACTATCTTCCAGTAGGATTGATTCAAATTCCTAGGCTTCTTGCAGAATATGAAACAGTGTGGAGTGCCCTGAGACCTCTCCTTTTGGACTGGCAGATATGATACAGGAACTGCAGAAAAGACTCTTCCCTTCTAAAATCACAATTGTAAATTTGTAAAGCAGAATACACAAGGTCTTTAAAACATTAAGCAGGTGCCTGTAGTTAGGCATATGCATCCCACCTTAGCTGTCAGATATTGCCTGAATTTGGATCATACGCTATTAACAGAACATTTAAATTGTTTTCTCAAAGCCATTGATGTATGATATCCCAGACATGTCCTTTTGTTCCCTGAAGTGCATGTCAGTCAAAACAGATAAGGGGTCATATATATGTCTCAGTTTCTTGAGTTAGCCAGCATTATTATGATTGCAGATCTAAGTACAACCTAAATATTAAAACCTTTCCTTCTAACTCTCACACTTACATTCTGTCAATAGGAACTATCTTAATGGTGGACAGCAATGGCCTGAAATACCTTGGAGAACATCTGCCTAACAATGAAGATTTTTTCAAAGCCACTTTAACCTCCTAGTTCCTTAGGCAGTAAATGAAGGGATCTAGCATGGGATATACAGTAGTGTACACAGTAGACACCAGCTTGTTGAAGTAAAAAAAATGGATTCTTTTGGGTCACGCATACATGAACAGAGAGACTGAAAAGAAGATAATGACTACAGCAAGGTGCAAAACACAGGTGAAGAAGGCTTTCTTCCTGCTCTGGGATGTGGGGATATGCAAGATGCTGCTGCTGATGCATATATAGGAAGTAATTGTGACAGAGTGTGGAACCAGCAAGATAAGTAAGACCAGGATGAAATTCACTGTTCCAGCCACCATCATGTCCATACATGATATATTCAGCAAGGACCTCATGTCACTCAAGAAGTGCTTGATGATATTGGAGCCACAAAAAGACATCTGAGAGATGAAAACTACGTTCAGCATGGAGATAAAGAAGTCCATGAACCAGGAGCATGTGGCAAGTAACATGATGACTGAATAGCTCAGGGGATTGCAAATGGCCACGTAACAATCATAAGTCATAACTGCAAGGAAGACACACTCAGTACAAATAAGGGAGCGTAAGAAATAAAGCTGCATCATACTGCCTCCAAAAGATATATTCTTACTTTCAACAAGAAAGTTCACCAACAGTAGCTGGGATGTACCAAGCCTCCTGGAAGGAGAGGTTGCTGAGAAAGAAACACATGGACTAGTGGGGCAGGTAGTTAATCTGTATGAAGATAATTGAGTATATTTTCCAAGAAGTCATCATGTAGACCACTGTCCTAGTTAGAACAGCTGGGACCAGTTCATCGTTGTATGGGTGTAACCCAAAACTGTGTATTCTATAGCCTTCCATGTCATTTCCCAGAAACTGTTATCAATGAACCACTGACATCATCTGCCCATAGAGCCTGACTCCTCAGGCTATAAACTAGGTGTTAAGAGGTCTGTGAGATAGGAGGATGCTCTTGTCCTCACACCCTTTGTGGAGCTCCCCGCCCTGAGGGAAGTACTGGGCATTCCTGCCTGAACTGGAGAATATATAATCTTAGAGTCTTGGAACTTTTTTAACCACTCATGGGATCCAGAGGAAGGCTGCTGCAGATCACCACTCTCAACCAGACTGCAGATCACCACTCTCGACTGGACTGTAACTACCACTTTCTCAACCAGACTGCAACCACCACTCTTGACCGGACTGCAATCAGCACTCTTGACCAGACTGCAACAGCACTCTCACCAACAAGTTTTCTTCTCTCTTTTACTTTGGATTCAGGGGGCCCAAAGAACACCACTCTGTTCATGACCCAGGGTGCTGGGTTATACATTTGGGTTTTGTGGGTTAAAACCAATTGTTTGTCTGTATAATCGTACTTATGGTATTATTTTATTAAATTGTTATTCTGATTTATAATCTCTCTTTTGAGTTGAGTTCATTTCCCCTGTTGGTTTACCTTTAAACCAGCACAACGACCAGGAATATTACAAAGATCAACATCTGAAATTCCATGGTAATTGGAAATCCCAAGACGATAAATTCCTGGAAACTTTTTTTAATCCTTCATGACAAAGGGCAGAGCATCAAGCTTCAGAGAAAAAGTAAAGGCAATGAAAAAGAAAATGGATTAATGTTTTAGAAATCAAAGGAATAATGAGAAGAACAGTAGAGAAAGAAAAGAAAAAATGGCAAGATAGAAGAGAAGAAGAATGATAATGGTAAGAAAAGGAAAAACGTGAAGGGAGGGAGAAAAGGAAGAGCATTATTACATTCAGATCATACACCATTTTGAAGATATGAAGGACGAATTCAATATGACATTTTGGTGTCTGGTTCATAATTAGTGGCCTAGATTATTAGTGAAATCCATGGGTGTTTAATGCCCATATAACAGCTGGATGCACAATTCTCTTTAACTTGCAGGGGATGCTGAATATACAGGATGCATCTGTATGACTTAGATTTCCAGAACTAAGCCCAATTGTCTAAGTCATTCCAGCACTACCTGTGAAGTAGAGTTTGGTTCCTGCTACATTTTCACAGCATAGGAAGCCTCAAGATATTCACTAAGTGAAACGGATATTTCCAGAGAGCATCATGGGTTATACTAAATAAAGCTCTCCGGGAAGATGAATTATGTTTTGGAGGAATGCATTTCATTTCTATGTCTGTGTCTCTTCCACTCCCATACCCTGTTTTGCTATTTCTCTATTTGTCCTCCTTTAATTTATTTTTTTTAATGCTAATTTTCATATACAATTCTTAATTTCTACAAATCAAAATTGAAAAGACAAAAACCCCCTCAAGCTGGAAACATTACTCTCCTTTAACCTTGCCATCCTGAAATCTAATATAAGATTTAAAATATCTTGTTTTAAAGTTCTACTACTGTAATATTTTATTTCTTGTTAAAAGCAAAGAAACGAACCACCTCTTCTCCCTTTCCCAGATTTATTAGAGAGGAGCATATAATAAACTAGATTTTCAGTGATGAAAGAACATTCATCCTCATAAGACTTGCTGACACTGAAACATCACTCCAGGTATTGTTAATTTAAAATATTTTATACCTGCAGAAGTGGTTATATAGAACATAACTGAACACTTACAATGTGCAAACTCAAATAACTTTGTAACCATATTACTGTTAGCTTTTATTACCATGAGAAATTCCACAAGTCTAAAAAGAAGCTGAAAAATGTTGTCTTTTTTTCATAGCCTAAATTACATTATTAACCAATTTGTCTCGCTGGCACATATATTCAGTACTTCCTGACCTGACCAATATTAATTCTATTTATGAAACCAGGGATATCTGGGTGTTTCAAATTTCAAATTGTTCATCTTACACGTCAGTCAAATCTCTAAATAAGCAACTGCAAGAGAGTGACTCTCCTAAGTCAAATACAATGCTTACATTTGTCTGTCACTTGAACTGGAGTAAACATCTGAGCTACCTTAACGTAACAAGACTATATTGAAAAGCTGGAATTCATCTAATGAAATTTAGATAGCTGTCAGTTTAATTATCCAATACACAATAGAGTCAGTTTGTTTTATTTCTAGGAAATATAAATATACAGGCATTTCCAGGTAGTACTTCTCCCATTGAGAAGAAAACAGGTCAGAGGAATTATTCCATAGCCACATCTATTCCTCTCTTCCTTGACTCTATAAGCACATATCAACAAGCAGCTCAGAAGCTTACGTATGTTGCTCACTGTAGTTCCTGTGTGTGCTGTACACATTGAAA
Source organism: Corapipo altera (assembly GCF_003945725.1). Classification (NCBI taxonomy): domain Eukaryota; kingdom Metazoa; phylum Chordata; class Aves; order Passeriformes; family Pipridae; genus Corapipo; species Corapipo altera. The sequence goes on from NW_020885304.1 coordinate 14,464, forward strand.
TACCAGTGGATAAATCCCTCCTTGGAAGGACATGATTGCCCTTCATAAATTCCTAAAGAAGAAGAACTGTATTGTCTCCTCAGTTCAGCATAAGACTGCATGAGATATAAGTAATTACTCATGGGATTGCAGTGTTTACTTTGCTTGTGTATAAATAAGGGATCCGAGAAGGAAAACCATGAAGACTAATTCTGGCTTTCTGATGCTCTCTCTGCAACACTTGCTGTTCAGGAAACAAAACAATAACCTAACTTAGCTGCTGTGAAATGTTTTCTGGAGGTGATTATTCCTCACTTACCAGCTAGTGATTCTCCCTATGAATAAGGCACTGACAGAAATTCTTCAGGAACTACACAGAACTATGTAATATGAATCTGTACCTGAGTAGTTATCTATTATTGTGCCTATATGTTCAACTGTTTCCACAAAGCATATACCCCTGCAAGTGGAACTAATTTGTCTATATATTCATGTATAGAGGTCTGACATCTCACTCAAGACCTTTGGCAAGACCTTAACCTTTCGGGAGAGAAGGACATTTGAAATACAACTAGGCATCTCTATCCATGTAAATTAATGTCTTTGTGCAAGAACCTGCTGCATTTGTTACTTCATGACCTCTTTGTCTTTTCTCTTGAATTGCTTCAAGTTCTTCTTGACCGTCTCCTTTGAACGTTACCTCAGGAAAGATCAGGACTCCTACAGGTCCAGTGTCTGTATAGATACCATATGGCATCAGAAATGCTGTTAGGTGCCTGTGTTTAGACAACTGATTCTTCTTCAGTGCTTATATCTCCTCATGCAACACAGAAGGACCAGAGGAAAATAGCACTTGAAAATCAGGAGGTTCACTTAGCATTTAAAATGGAAATCAAACTATCAAATTAACCCTCTTACCCAAACTTAAAAGTTTGTTTTGTGAATCACAGTTACTTCCCAAAGTTATATTCAAAGTTAGCAACAAAGGAACTTCTCAGTGTTGATTCATGTTCTCCTATGGCAGCTATCTAAAATGACTGATGTAATCTGAATTACTGAAGTTCCCATGCTAATCCCTGTGAAAAAAGGTTGACAAAACTATTTATTTGCTGCCTCAACTTCTTTGAAGTTCATTTTAAGTTGGATCAGAGTCAGAATGCAATATTGTTCTTTGATGCATACCAAAGATATAATTAAAGGAAGGTGATGATGTTTATTGTCTTTTCTACTCCTCAGGAATGATGTGTAACAAGTTCAGTAGAAATACCTTCTTTTAAATTCATGTAGTATGAGCATTCATTGATGTTAGCTGAACATGCAGATTGACTCAGGAGAAGGAATTCTTAACCACTGATGTTGAAAGAAAAGCATAATACCCATTTCTGTCAAAGTCTTATTAGACTTTCATAGGATACAGAAAAATTCATTTAGAAGACTATCTTCCAAGCATTATATTAGTGATCAGATGCTGAAACTCTGGAGAGAGCAGCCATGGCTTTCCACAAAATGTCTTTTACTTCCTGGTTCCTCAGACAGTAAATGAATGGATTTAGCACTGGAGTGACTATAGTATAAATTATAGAAACCAGCTTGTTGAGATCCAAGGAGTGTATACTCCTGGGTCGGGCATACATGAAGAGGGTGGCTGAGAAGAAGATGATAACGACAGCCAGGTGAGAAACACAGGTGGAGAAGGCTTTCTTCCTGTTCTGGGCCTTGGGAATTAACAAAATGGCACTGATTATGCACATGTAAGAAATTACAATGACAGAGAGGGGAATCAACAAAATAAGCAAGGCCAAGACAAAGTCCACCATCTCTGCAACTAACCGCTTAGTGCAAGAAAGGTTGAGCAAAGGGCTGATGTCACAGTAGAAGTGGTTGATGACACCAGGGCCACAGAAGGAGAGCTGGGAAATGAAGAAGACCTTTAGCAGAGACATCAGAAAGCCAACCAGCCAAGAGCCCACGGCCAGGTGCACACAGACTCTGTGGTTCATGATGACTGTGTAGTGCAGCGGCTTGCAGATGGCCACACAGCGGTCATAGGCCATGACAGCCAGAAGGACACATTCAGTACAGACCAGGGCAATGAAAAAGTAGAGCTGGGCCATACATCCTGTGAAGGAGATGTTCTTATTCTTCACCAGAAAGTTGACCAACAATTTAGGAACGGTGACTGAGATGTACCAGGCCTCTAGAAAAGCTAGATGGCCTAAGAAAAAGTACATGGGCTTGTGGAGCTGGTGATTTCTTACGACTAAAGTGATGATAACTATGTTTTCAATGACAGTCAGCAAATATACAATGAGGAAAATTACAAACAATAGAACCTGTAGCTCTATGATGGTAGGGAATCCCAAGAGGATGAACTCATGGATGTGGGTATCATTTTCTTGTATCATGATGACCTTGAAGACCTGGAATATGTAAGGAGGAAAAATAAAGCAATAAGAAACATCTTGTATTATCTCCCCCAAGCATCCTTTTCATACTGGAGTTACAAATACCCAGTTTAAGTAGACATTCCATGCCAGTTGTTTAATTGACATTCTTTATTATTTAGCAAATTCTGAAAATGTTTGAGGCCTATAGCAGAATTTGTGATTCAGATCCTCACTTCAAGAAAATGCTTAGGCTTCACTGATTTCCTCACAGACCTTCTTACCCCTAACTTCACTTAAAAGACAGTCAAAGGGAAGAGGCAACCTTAATAAATGTGCTAATGTGCTTTTGATCTCAGTTCCGAACTCCCCCCCAGATGGCCGCTAATGACAAGAGATCTAGATAAAAGCACAGTCTTTCTCAGTGACTGGACTCATGTAAAGGAAACTTGTCTTGAACTGTTTTATTCTCTCCCTTTCTCTTGAATATTTGCAGAAGAAAAAAAGGTGTTTTTTCTCTCAAATATAGTATTTTAATTAAGTTTGCATACATGGGATGTATGCATTTTTTCTTTCAAAATTGGAAAGGACCTGTGCACCTGCAAATTTATCTCATTTTCAGTATATTGATGGATTGACTAAAATAGGTCATTTCTCATCCCAAATAGCAGCTTTTGTATAATCTTAGACTATAATAATTACAGTACCCATTATAAATTTTTCTTCTGCATTAATTGATAGACTTAATCTTGATTTAGCCCAAAATACCTGAAGTTTGATGTTTATTCTTCTTCTTTTCCACTTCTTAGGGAAGGTTTCAAACAATATTTTTTAAACTATTCATGAACATTCCTATCCAATAATCAACTGATTTTCTAGAATGATGTTCAGGTTTTATGTTTCATAAAATATTTTTCATATAAAGCATTTAAAAAAAACATAAAGAAAGAGAACCACGTATTTTTGTGATTTCATTATTTTTTGTCTTTGAATTTCAAAATATTTATTTCACTTTTGATTTTTCTCTTACCTATGGATAATCTGTATAGAATCAGCCTAATTACATAACTTACGTATTTCATTAGAAGAACATCTCTGCTGCCAAATATTGAAGTGACAGAAGATACAATACAATTTAATTTCTAAGGGGGTGGCTTTCATATTTTCCAGCTTGTAATGTATGCAGGACTCCACAACTGTATTTTAACAACTTGGTGTAGGTACCTTCCATGAGATTTAAGTTGTGGTAAATGCTGACAGGTAAGGCAGGTAACTTGGTTTCTGGTGTAGCCAATGGAGATCTAAGCAGTACAAGGGAAAAATCTAGCTTAAGTGATCTTAGCATGCTACAGAATACAAACCATAATTGAAAAGTGCCTGAATGAAAAGGATGTCAAAAAGAGAAAATAATAATTATGATTCCACATTCTAATACAGGTTTTAAAAATTCTAGATGTACCTCATAGTATCCTAGAATATTGACTAGCAATAATTTAATAAAAAAGGGTGATTAATTGGAGTATTTCAGGCACCTATCTTCAAATACTGGATCACTCTCCCTGTTTTGAGAATGAAGCTTCTCAGGGTAAAAATAGCAGTGAATGTTTTTTACATCGTAGTCTAGTGAAAGTGGAATACAAGGGCCAGATTTTACTACATAAATATCTTGCACATAATACAGAAAGAGGGAGTGAAGGAAAGATTATATTTAACTCATACTCTCAAAAGAGGTCATAGGATTTTTTAAGTACAATAAAAAATTTCCTTATTTCTAGACTTTTAATCTTTTATATCCACCTCTCTTTTCCTTCCCAAGCAACTCCCCTTTCTTCTCTCTCACACTTTGTTTCATTTGGAAACTACTCATAGAATCATAGAATTGTAGAATGGTTTGCAATAGAAGGAACCTTAAGGCCCATTCTGTCCCACCTCCTGCCACGGGCATGGACACCTTCCCTTGACCAGGTTACTCAGAGCCCAGTCCAACCCAGCCTTGGACACTTCCAGGGATGGGGAAGCCACAGCTTCACTAGGCAACCTGTGCCAGGGCCTCAGCACCCTCACAGGGAAGACTATCTTTGCAATAATTGATCTAAATCTAAATCTATTCTTTTTTGAAGACATTCTCCCTTGTCCTGTCACTACAGTTCCTGACAAGAACATGGAATGCCCATTTCAAAGACATTCACGACTTCTGTTGGTATTCTCAGAGCGCAGAAGAGAAGAAAGACCTCTAAGAAATCTGGAGAAAAAGAAATTAAATGAATATTCTTTGTGTGAACATGACATCAGCATCTATGCTTCTTTCTCTCTTTAGCTAAAACCTTACCCCTTTGTTTCTCTGTTTTTCTCCGAATGGTTGAAAGCAGACAGGTTTGTTAAAAGCACAGTGTGAGCATATGCAGTTCCTGCAAGCTTTTTGTAGCTTTGGTTGAGTGTAAGATTTCCCAGGATAATATAATATCACCCAGTATATTATCCTTCAAAGCCCAAGAGAATTAAAAACAAAATTAGAGGAAATAAATTTCCTTCCTTTTTCTAAACCTCATTGAAGATATCGAACATCTTTTGTTTGCTTTTTTTTTTTTAATGTGCTAGGCAGCTACTGTAGCACTATTGATATTTTTTTCTTTCTGCAAAGTCAATACTGTCTGTATGATAAGACATCACACTAGAATTCAGAGCATTTCTACTCTGCTGTTGGCTCATGATGGGTATATTCGACCAATAAAACTCCTCACTTATCAGTGCCTTACTTTCTCCATACATAAAACAGTGATTTTACTGGTCTTGAAAATTGCTTGAGGTTCCACAGGGAAAGCAGTACCCAAGCATTGTTTCAATAAGATTGCAGGTAGGAAAGACACCATTCAGAGGGGAAATCCAGCTCCCTCGCGTGCCTGCGACTCAGAGTGAGATTCAGCCCGAAGACTAAAGCATCTAAATACAAGTGGTAATACCACAAGTTTCCATATGCGAAACATGCCTAAACCCCTGTTGCAGTCAATGGGGAGAGAGTCAATAGAACAGAGTCTGGACAGTGTTTCATCTCATTAAAAAGAAGCCAAATTGTTTGGGATTAATTTTTCAAAATGTATGTCTCTTCAAACACTGTTGAGGGATCTTCATAACCTTCAGCTCTGTATTTTCTGTCTTCCAGACCTATGTAGATGTCTTGGATACCCAAAGCACTAACCATCTGTTCCCTTCTTCAATGGATAAAATAAAGCAGATGTATCCTAGACGTCTGTGTGTGGTTGTAGTCACTTCAACTTTGTGCTGCTGGAAAATCCACTGGTTTGAAAAGTTAAGTCTTTGTCTCTGGAAATCTCATTCATATAAGAAGTAGTGTGCAAATAAATGTAACCCAGGCAGACAGAATGTTCAGGCCTTATCTCAAAATATTGGCAAATAAAAGAAGGAATAGTAAAGCACTCCAAAAGAGACCACATTTAAGTTTTTTGGCAGGTCCATATCTATTTTAGCAAATAAATTCAATTTCTAACATAATCCAAGGAAATCTTGCCATTAAACATACCTGTATGCTTCATGCAGAGTTACAGAACTCAGAACTCACACAGTCTGTTTCATGAAACTGAAACCACACTTTTTTAGGATGTAATATAACTTGTACTTACTTCAAAAAGAAATCTTAAAAAGTCACAAAAGCACCAGACAGAGCACAGGGAAGACCTGGGTGAAATGTGTGTAGACTTGCTGTAACGTGTATATAGCAATCAACTTTATACAGTTTAATCCCAAATGAATTTGAACAGGGGGACCACAGGTCACTCAGACTTGGGTGTTATTAATAGCTTACTTGTAGAAAGACTTCGTGTTTGTTTTATTTATTGGTGCACTGATGGCATAGATGTCAATGGCTGGAACTATGGATAGACATTTAGAATTGTACCAAGCATAATTAAAGTCATAAATAATCAATTTTGGGCACAGTATTTTTTAATGCCTGGAGGATAAAGTAGGAGGATGAAACTAAGAAAAGTTGGGTATTTTTAAGTCTAATTATGACCATTTAATTCTCATCCTCTCTTCTTGCTTCTCAGCATTCTGGTAAATTATTGGTCCTTCAGGGATCTAAACAGTAATAGTGCAAAAGATTTTGCATATGTGACCACTCCATTTTTATGCCTTATTTTCTTGTTACCATTCTGCTACCTTTTCTTTAGTGTACATCTTTCATTATTTCTCATAAACTTTCTGTTTTTAAATTAGGGGTAAGCTTCACCTCACTACAGATAGCAAAATACACCTAACAGACTGGCATCAACAGAACAGAAACATCTTATGTAGGACATGAATATTTCTTTGTAAAAAACTGTATTTTCCACAAGTAAATCAAGAGAAACAGTCAGTTGGCCAGCCGTCTTAAACATCCTTTAGTTCTGGTGAATCTAGGCTACTGACTCCACAGGTCTCCTGTAAAATTAAAGTAATTATGTCCTGAAAATGTTTATTTCTCTCCTGTGACTACAAAAAAGTACTTTCAGTGCAGTTAGAAATGTCTACAGTATTTACATCTAGGATAAATAAGTCTTAAAAAATTACATTCTGAAAAAAAAGAAACCTCCATATCTGAAGTCTAGGCAATCACCTTCTTGCTCATCGGAAATCTCAGTGTTTCAGTGTTAGGGAATAACTGGTTGTTGCAAGTTTCTTGTTGTTTTCCTATTACTCAGGACTCCCACAGAAGGTAAAGAACTGTGTGGCAATGGATTTGCCATATGCAGGATGGAAGAAGTCCTGTCAGAGATAGACTAGTGAAGAAAATGAAAACAGTTCAAATGTTAAAGAAACCGAAGTTTTTAAGGTGGTATAAACAGTTTTAAAATGGCTTTTACCTTTTTGCAGAGTCATTGATCTTCTTCCCAACACCCCCTGTGCTCCCACACAAGGTGTCCTGAGGTGTTTCCCATTGGCCTTTGTTAACCCCTTTCTA
>NW_020885305.1:0-2272 GCF_003945725.1 Corapipo altera
CCCTGTGCAGCTGGGAGAGAGCTGGAACATTCTGTCTGTGCTGCAGGACCTGCCTGGACAATCCCTGATGGAGTCACAGAATGTGCTGAGCTGGGAGGGACCCACAGGGATCATCCAGTGCAACCCCTGAGCTGCTCTTTTCAGCTGTTTGTGACCACAGCATCAGGAGATGGGAGAGAGAAAGCCAGGAATTGTGATATAAAGAAAGAATTCTCTAAGCTCTCTAAGCTTCTGAGCATCTCCTGCTAGTCCCTACAATGTGTAGTACATCCATTTTTGCTCGACTCACAGAAAAGCACTTTCCTCTCTAATCCCCTGTTCTTCCCTTTAGCAGTAGCAGGATTCCTGTCAAGTGTCTCCTTGGGGAATTTCAGGCTTTGCTTCCTTTCCACTGCTTCCAATGAGTTTGTTGGCTGCAAGGAGGGTTTTTTTAACGTATTTAAAAATGTCTGCAGGCCCCACATCAGCCTGTCACATCCCCAGCCCTGGCCCTGATGGCAGGAGGTTATTGTAGGTTTTATTTACAGGGCAGGGAGTGATGGGATTATGTCAATTATGTTCATTGCCAGCCACAGCAATTAGAAAACCTCAGACTTCAGTGATAGTCCAAAATATAATTCTGAATTATGTCTTTTTTCTTGCCACATTGAGGGTGCCAGTCCCTTCTCACTGTGTTAGAGAACAAGAATTAATTGCTGCACAAAATGACAGGAGGACAAGGCCCATAAACTCCAGTACATACCACAAAAAAAACTTCAGAGAATGGATAAAACCCAGAGAAACTAATTATTCCTCCACTCACAAACAAACAAACAGAACAAAAGAAACTTAATATAGGAAGGACAGGTTTTATTCCATCAAGATTTAATTGCACCATTACTTTGGCCCTTTATGGGCCAAGATAATAATCTTTTTAGGTGCTTATATCAGGCAGAATCAATCATTAATTTATAATATGTGCTTTGTAACCTGCTTCTCTTTTCCTAACTATCTGAATTACCTCACAATGTTAAATCCATAAATATTATATGCCATCTCTTCAGGGTGCCAGGGATATTTTTAGCTGTTAATCAAGCTGCCTCATTTCTTGATTTTATTTGTCTGGCTCCACTATTAGTTGTTTATTTGGCATTAAGATGAAGGTATTAAAACTCAGGCAGTGACACTTCTGACATGACAGAAAGCACCTACTGCTGTAACTTCTACTGTTTAAACACCTTTTCATGGAAAAAACACAGATTTGGGAGGATGGGGTGTTTGTTTCTTTTCCTTGGGGCTGGGACATTTCCATTAATACTCATTATTCTGGGGATCAGGGAAGGCAGACAGGGAATAATAATCCCATATTCATCTTCTGCATCCCACCCATGATTTATAAATCTTCATCTCACCCCCTTCCCCGAGCCTGAAGTGTCACTCCTTGCCTCTTATGATCCTTCCTGCCCTCCTGTGTTCCTTTTCTGGATCTCCCCCTCTTTTTTTTTTTTTTTTTGAGGCAGGGGATCAAAACACCAAATCATCCCTAAGATTCAGGGACAAAACAGTTACAACTGCAGTAATTACACCTTTTGGGATTTCTTTTTCCCCATTTCCTAAAAATTCCTTACCTTATTTGATTTTGATGGCAGGGTGAGGATTTCATAAATGGACATATTATAACTTCTCACACAGTGATGTTTTGGAGCTCAGCATTGAAGCCCAGACTGTTTTCCCTACATATTCCTCATGGAATATTAATATTAATCCTTATAGGATTTTATTCCCTCGCTCTGAGAAGTGCAGCACAGCTCTATAAAAGCTGTTTGGACTGTAATATTTTAGATTTACACTGTCCCTAATTATTTTCTGAACTACAGAGCAACAGAAACCTGAATTGTAGGAGACAGTCACGGGCTGACAGAGTTAATAATTAAATCTCATCTTCACTAGAGCTCACACTTTTCTTCCAGCAGAAAAAAAGAGCAAAGGCAAAAAGACTCTAAAGTTAAAATCAAACAACTTTTTTGTTCCAAAAAGAAACTTTCAGCATTAATATGGTGCCAGTTAATCTCCAACAAGGAATATTCACACTTAGATCACTGTTCACAAATCACTATTTAAAGACCTTTAAAAATGTGATAGTAAATAACACAAACACCTGCTGTAAAACACCTGTATAATTCCCCAGCTGCTTCTCTTTCTATGAAAACATTAAAATCACCTCTTAAACGGGCAGGAAGTAGCAAATTGCTGAATTTTCATTTCCCTGCCTTTCAACAGAGCTTTGAAAGTC
>NW_020885305.1:2372-9503 GCF_003945725.1 Corapipo altera
AATGGCTTCATACCACCTGCTGAGCACCAGCAATTGCAAAGCAGAACGTGGAAATGAGTGTCCCAGGGATTTTGGGAGACTTTGATATTCTCAAAAGGGATGTATTTACTTTTTTTCTAATGAGATAAATGTAACAAAGTCGATCCCTTCAACTTAGAACTGAGTCAATGTTTATACAGGGCTGGAAAAGCTACTGGCAACAAAATTCATGAAGCACAAGTCAAGCATCTGAAACTGCCCTTTCCTTCCCAAACCTTCTCTTCCCAAACCTTCCCTTCCCTTCCTAAATCATCCCTTCCCTTCCCAAACCATCCCTTCCCTTCCCAAACCATCCCTTCCCTTCTCAAACCTTCCCTTCCCTTCCCAAACCTTCCCTTCCCTTCCCAAACCTTCCCTTCCCTTCCCAAATCATCCCTTCCCTTCCCAAATCATCCCTTCCCTTCCCAAACCTTCCCTTCCCTAACCTTCCCTTCCCAAACCTTCCCTTCCCAAACCTTCCCTTCCCAAATCATCCCTTACCAAATCATCCCTTCCCTTCCCAAACCTTCCCTTCCCAAACCTTCCCTTCCCAAATCATCCCTTCCCAAATCATCCCTTCCCGAGTCATCCCTTCCCTTCTCAAACTTTTCTTTCCCAAACCTTCCCTCCCCTCTCCTCCAGGTTTTCCAGCTCCTCAGGAGACTCCTTTCCCTTGCTCAGTAGCTTATCCCAAAATCATTAAGGTTGGAATAAACCTCCAAGATCATTTAGTCCAGCCTTTGACCAAATCCCACCCTTCCCACTAAACCCCATCCCAAAGTGCCACATTCCCTGTTTTTTGGACCCTTCCCGAGGTGGTGACTCTCCCACTGCCCTGGGTAGCTCTTTCCAATATTTCTCCTCTCAGAGCTGGATTTTTTCCCCAATATCCCCCCTGAACCCCTTGGGTAGTGAGAAGAGATCCCCGTGGGGAGCTCCCTGTGGGTCACCTTATCCCATGTCCTTCCTGGGCTTCTCAGGATCTACCAGTGACACCACCAAAAACCCCCCTAAAATCGGATTCCTGTGTCTCAAGGGTTGGAATGGGTACATAATTGGGTTTCATTCCTCAGGTGGGGAACAGGAACCTCAGGGAAGTGCAACGGGAAAGAAAAGAAGCATCAGCCAGTGGATAGGATTTAATGGGAGTGTTCCTTTCCTTACTGAAGCTCCAAACTGGGAATGACTATGGAATGATTCCGAGTCTGAAGACTCAGAGCTGCTGGTGTGACAAGATGCTGTTGGTTCAGACTGAAAATTCTATATATTTTTTAAAGATGTTCATATCATATATCCACAATATAAAATATTCATAATCTAAAACATATATTAAAATGTATCCATAATAATATTAATAATATAAATATTCATAATATAAAACAGAAAAGTACTTTTGTTTTCTCATAAGTTCTTTGGAGGGAGGAACAAACTGCCAAAAAATGAGAACAACCCCTCCCTTCCTCCCCAATATCCCCAGATTGTTCCTGCTTCCAACTTGGATGGGAAAGCTCATCATCCCTATGAAAGTTAGGATGTTGTTGGGAACAAGAGCCACACCAAAGGGACTCCTTCCAGAGAATCCTGAAATGGTTTGGGTTGGATGGGACCTCAAATTTAATGTTGCTTTTGGTTGGAAATGATTAATAATGTGATAAATAACTCTGTAATACATCTACATAACATATAATTAAGAGGAAATAAACATTCCTCTTGATTGTTTGAAATTATACCAAGAGATCTAATTTCTACATCTACACACCTGTTTATTTTTTGAGAGATGTCAATTTTTAAAAGGTTTTCCATCATGATAATCTCTGTATTGTAAAGGAATACAGTTTGGAAGAGTTACTATTGGACACTGACTTCTTGTCAGAGCTCTTTCCACTTTCCTTTAGGTTTGTTTAATTATCAATCCAGTGGCTCCAATCCTGCTCCTATTTCAGCCTTCCCTCTAAATCACAGCCTTTCTGATACCTGCTTATGTTTTTTTTTTCTCTCTTTTTATTTTGGCAACACATATTTTTTTCTGTTTATCCTGCTGCATTCTCCTGGAGAATACCCAAAAATACATCCAATCCCATGTATGAGCAGTTAGTGAATGCAGAACTCCAGGGCTCAGGGGAGGGATTCTCTCTGTTGTTATTTGTAGATAAGACTCTTTTCTAAAATGCAGCCACAGCTACAAAAATATAATGACCACAGAGACACAGAAAGGATGGGTCAGAAACATCCATTTCCTCATTTTCCTCACCCATCTCTAAACAGAGCAACGTTTCTCTCTTGCCCAACCTCAAGAATTTTAATTTTACTCAGTGAACAATCCCCAAAGACCACCCCAAAGACCAATGTTACAGTTCCCCCAATATGTCAGGACTTAGTGTAAATGAGAAAGGGAGCCCCTGGAGGATTGGAGATATTAAAGTGTTGCCTTTTGGGCTTATTGTAGCCAAATACAATTCAATAGTTCCCTCTAACTGACTGGGCTTAATCCAGCAGAATGAAAAAGCACCTTATTATAAAGGTATTAGTCCTCTATTGAGCACATGATGCACTGTTTGGGGGATTTCAGCTGAGCAAAAACTGCTGAACAAACCCTTTATTTAGTCCTTACCTGTTACAGCAACTCTGTAAAGTCAAAACTAGCAGAGAAACAGCAGAATCTCCAGTCCCAACACCGGGAATAACGGGAGCAGGAAGGCATTTTGTCAAGGGTTCTGGCTGATCTGCTCCCAGGAGCTGGAATTGCTTGTTCCCTTCTCTCCTTCACTCTCTAAAACACGGAAAGAAGATCAGAAGGGACGTTGGGCAGGATCCTGCAGTGGGGAGTCCAAAATCTCAGTGGGTGGTGGTGTCACCCAGGAAGGGAAGCAGGTGACATCTTCTTATCAGAGAGTCATTAAGGCTGGAAAAGGTCTCCAAGATGATCAAATCCAATGTGTGCCCACCAAGCCAGTTCCTTCAGCCAATCTCATTGTCCTCCTCCCAAATTCCCGTGGCCTGTTGTGAGGCAGCTGCCCAGCCCTGTCCCTGCCACCAGCCCCTAGTGCCACTCACCCTGCCCTGCCTCGTGCCAGGTGTCACCAGGAGCAGAGGGAGGCAAAGTTTCTGCCTTCAAAGAACATGGGTAATTATTTAATCCTGAAATCCCCACCAAGTCACTGAAGTCCTCTTGAAAAGTGTTGTTTCTGCCATACCCAGATGGACACCAAGATTTTATAATTCTCTGTTTCTCTGTCTTGCCCCTCTCTGGTGTTGGTAGGGGTTTCCCATTTTCAAAAGCTCGAATCAAGTGCATCCTCCAGTTCTCCTGCTGAAGGTGTTCCCTCTGGGACAACATTTAGAGGCCCCTTGGACATCAAGACCAGGTTGGATGGGTCTTGGAGAACCTGGTCTACTGGAAAGTGTCCCTGCCCATGGCAGGGGGTGGAAGGAGATGAGCTTTAAGGTCCCTTCCAACCCAAACCATTCTGGGATTCTGTGATGTTTCCAATACCTGGGAATGGTTAGTTTGTCTCCAGCCCCAGAAATGCCAGAGAATTAAGGTCAGGAAGAGGTGGACAGTGGTTTCATGGCAGGCAATGACACTTCTTGCTACAGGTTTCCCCACCAGAAGTTGTCCTGTTCAGCACTCCAGGAGTGCCACCAGGGAGACACCACACCTCTGACCTGCTGGGTTGATGCAGCTGCAGCAAAACCTCCTGGGACACACTGCAAAGTTCCCAAAACAGGGTAGGAAATGACTGTCCCAGCATGGAGAGCAGAGTGTGGGATGGCAGCAATTATTTCAGATATCAGGGATCCAAATCTGCTGTGACAAACAGCCTTGACCTTCTAACCACCCTGACAAGGGGCAGCCCAAAGATGCAATAACCAGAGACAGCTGACTGCAACAATTATTTCTGACCTGGATTGCAGCACAGCTTTCAAACCCCCTCACAGAAACAGGACATTCAAATTTAAATGCTTGGCGTGTCCTGCTGCCCCACAGTTTCAGGCATACACACACACACAATTAAAATAAAGCTCATTTAGTTCATTTGTGAAGCAGGAAAGACTTGTTGTAGCACTCTCTCATAGTTCCCCTTATCTTACCAAATAATTATCTCAATTTGCAGAGACTCTGAGTAGGTTTGGGCGGGCTCAGCCACAGCTGAGAGGGTTCTTGGGTTGGGTTTGGGCTATTTCTGCAGACAAAGTGTTGCTGAGATCTGCTAAATCGTGGGGTTTTTTGAAAGACCAGACAATGCAACACTAATGAAGGCAGATGGTTCACATCAAACATCCAAGATACAAAAATTTCAGAGGAAAAGAATGGAAAGAAAAAATCCTATACCAATTAGGAATAGGATTAGGAAGAAATTCCTCCCCTGTGAGGGTGGTGAGGCCCTGGCACAGGTTGCCCAGAGAAGCTGTGGCTGCCCCTGGATCCCTGGAAGTGTCCAAGGCCAGGTTGGACGGGGCTTGGAGCAACCTGGGCTAGTGGAAGGTGTCCCTGCCCATCCCTGGATGAGCTTTAAGGTCCCTTCCAACCCAAACCATTCTGGGATTCTCTGATTCTAATAATTCCAATGTGAAGAGAGTTTGTCTTGGATACACATAATAACCAAAAAAGTTATTAACAATGTTTGAAGACTATCAACAGGTTTTCTTTTTAACCCTAAGTGATGAAAAGAAATGTATGCCAAGCACAAGAAAAGGGAAAAAAGAGGAAAAAATAGAAAGGGAAGGGAAATGAGAAATCAGAAGGGAAAGTCCTTTGACTTTTCCTAGTTATAGACAAGCAGACACTGAAGACTGCTGTGTGTGATGAAAGGGATGGGCACTGTTCTGCTATTTGGGGAAAAGTCTTCCCAGGTCCTGAATCCAGATCCATCAGTGCATGAGGTGTCCTGCTGTTGCATTAGTTCTTTCTCTTCTCTAGGAATCAATGAAGTTACTCTTACAGCTTCTCTCAGAATTCCTTCTAGACACCTTCAGAAGGAGTAGGACACAATTTTCAAACTCCTTACCTGACACTTCAGAAAGTCCTGCCAGAAAGGAGCACTTTTTCCTGCCTAACATGATTTAAAAAGGGTGACCAGTAATGAAAGAACACACACAGGCACATATGCACATCTTTCAAAGTGACAAATCTGTGTTAAAGCCACAGCTATTAACAACCATTGATCAACAGAGAATTCCTTCCCTGGAAGGGCACTGGAGGCTTGACAAGGTGTCCTTAGGCTGGCACATTTTGTCATGCTTCATATTAAACTGCAACGAGACATAATGATCCCTAACGTGGAAAGTGAGGTTTGTGTGGTGCCTCCTCAGCTCAAGGGATGTCCTTGAAAAATTGATTTATCTATGAAAAGCAATCTCAAGTCTGTGGGACTGAGATAAGGCCCCAGCACCGAATGGAGCCTGACCTGGACATTCTCCAGTGCTGGGACATGGGAACTGAACACAAATACAGCCCCAGTTCTGCCCTTCTACACAATCCCCAGCCTCAAAGCACTTGAACTCTCCAGCTTGTAAAGGACAGCAATAACTTTAATATATCAACATATTCCTCAGTGGGCTGAATAGATGGATATTCCTGGACTTTATAAATCCAGCAGGTTCTGAGAGACACAACAAGCTACCGATATTTGCATTTGATTTATCATTTGTGTGGGCATCAGAATTTTAGGATTGCTGAAAGCAATATTTCCAAGAGCTCAGCAGCTTCCCTGAGCAGTGCACCACTCCTGTAAAACACTCCCAGGCTGCAGCAGTTCCTATGGTGACCAAAGAGGGCTGGATTCAACTTAAAGCACTTGAGAAGCCCTTTTACATCTTGCAACACAGATCCTACGAGCACCTAATGAAGCTGCTGCTGCAGCTCGACCTCTCTGTCAGAGGAGTTTTGGGATCACACCCTGACTCTCACTCTCAAAGGTCTCTCCCTTCCAGCTGTCACTGATTTCCCAACTTGCAGAAATTCAGTATTTTTGGGTCAGTCCCCTGCTGTTTTTTGCTTGCACTTGCCCTGTGAGGCTGAAGGGGGTGTTCTCTCCCAGCCCTCAGTGGGCTCTGCATACATTGTGTGACCACAAGTCTCATTCTCTCGGGTAAAAACCCTCCTTTCGATGTTGTAAAGACCATTCCCTCCCAAATATCCTCCCAGAAACACACAGAGTCTTTCCCCTCTCAAAACCCCCAGGATGACCAAACTTCCCCACTGACACCAGGCCTTCAAAAATAAACCAAGCCACGGCTCTTGCTGGAATGGGAAGTCTGGGTTCTTTCTAGTCAAGAGAGAAAGTGTTTAGGGGATTTCAAATCACTTAACAACACTCTCAGACTCTCATTTCTCTTTTTCAAGACAAGCAAACACAGAGTTACAATAACTTGTCACAACATCTCAGTCTAATGAGTGGGGAGAAGTATCAGCTGAATCTAAACAGACAGACTCATGACCCAGCTCACCTGAGGGTGGCAGGGCAGAGAATTCTCTGCCAGTCGTTTCAAGGAAGACAACAAACACTGAATGTGAAAATATGTATCTTATTTCCCAGAACAGCACTTTCTTTTCAATGCTATAAACTTTGGAATATGCTTAAACTGTATTTCACTGGAGTGGAAAGCCCCTCTTGCTGAAGAAGTAGACGTGAATCAAACCTACATTTAAAAATCATTGCAACTGTAATTAAACAAAGGAATATCTGGCCAAGAGCAAACATGTGCCCTGGTGAGAAAATTTTGCACTCTTAAGTACCTTCATTGGAAATTTAGTTTTTCTTCGTGGCACAGGAGTAACCAGAACTATAAAAGCATAATATAACAGGCCAATAAAAATAAATGGCAAGGTATTTATTCCCTATCATATTTGTTATGAATGTTGCTGCTCAGCAGGGTAGTTAAAAATGAACATACCATAAGTCACAGAGTGGAACTTTAGGAGACAAGAGGTGAACCTGTCATTTGCCAATAGATCTAAATTTTAAAAGAAACCAGGTGTGTTGCTGCAGTTGGGCTTTTATCTATCAGAAACAGAGAAAGTTGGGGAAGTCATAAATAACTCTTTCATTCTTCCTTCCTTCCTTTCTTTCTTTCTTCCTTCCTTTTTTCTTTCTTTTTTATTTTTTTCTT
>NW_020885305.1:9603-21760 GCF_003945725.1 Corapipo altera
TTTCTTTCTGTCTTCCTTTCTTCCTTCCTTTCTTCTTTCCTTTCTTTCTTTCTTTTTCTTTCTTTCTTTTCTTCTTTTTTTCCTTCCTTTCTTTCTTTCCTTCTTTCTTTCTTCCTTCTTTCCTTTCTTCCTACATTCCTTTCTTACTTTCTTTTTCTTTCTGTTTTTCTTTCTTTCTTTCTTATTTTTTTACTTTTTTTTTTTTTTATTGGTTTTTTCTCCTCCTGAAAAAGTGGAAAGCACATGAAAATCCCCTCCCTAATGCTGAATTCCAAAGCCTGGAGCTCTCCCTGCAGCCACTCCCCCCTGTGTCAGTGGAAGTCCCTCACAACTAATGACATTCAGACTGTGACTCCCTGATGCCAATAAATAAATAAATAAACATACAAATAAATAAATAATGATCATAAAATAATAATAATAACAACAACTACAAAAAAAAATATTTCCAAGGAATTTTTGCCACCCAATTCTGTTCATTTCACTCAAAATGCAAACTCATGCCAGTTGAACATTTGCTCGGAGCAAAACATCAAAGGACGTGGGGTAGGATTTTTATGGGAAAAAAAAAAGAGATTTTGATTTCCCATGAGAAAGAACAAAGTTATCTTAAAACTCCTTCTAACACCGTCTTTTGGGAGGGTGCTGGAGAAAGTTTCAATCATTTAAAAGTTGGATTGCTCAGAGCATTTAGTTTTTCCTCGTTTTTTCTGACTTCTGGGAAGAAAAAAAATACCTTAAGTTGCCTTGTTTTTCTGTAGTTCCAGGCAATTTTTTTGAGCTTTTTTTTCCCCTCCATCTCTGCTTTTATTCATGAGTTGTCACTAAAGTAAGAAAACAAGCAGAAAACAAAGCAAAGCAAAAGAGCAGACAGCTCAGAGTTTGACAGTGGGTTTTGCCCCAAGGCCACCAGTTCAAACCCATCACAAGGCAGCAGAAACTCAGATATCTGATATTTAGTGGTTGTTTGATGACCTCAGGGAAGTGTTGAGCCGGATGGTTTCTTGCACTGTCACAGCAAGGAAGCCCATGCAGGGAATTTGGAATATGCTCCTGCTGGGTAGGTGATGTTTCAGGTCAGTGATGGGGAATGTGTTATGGAATACAGGTTAGAAAACTTGGCATTGCTCAGAAAATACACAAAAAAACCACTTCCTACTACTCCAAAGCCTGGATTAGAGCAAGACTCACCCCAAAACTGAATAAATATGTAGGAAGTGAGCTCAGAAATAAAAATACATAAAAAACTCAACAACAAAACACACAAGTTAGATTCCTAAATGGGTTTTTTAATTACACAAAATTGCTCTACTCCAATGCTGCTCTAAGGGACAGTTGACGTAAATGATGACTGGGAAAAGAATCAAACTGGTACTGGAAAGTGGAGAAAACATTTTAAATTCTTACTTTCAACTGTTCTTACAACACAAGATGACAGAACAGGCTAAGAAACATTCAGGAAAACCTAAGGCATTTAATAAACAAGACAGTCTGGTCCTTTCCTCTCTTACTGAAGTTGCCACCTCCACTCTAGTGGAAGGTGTCCCTGCCCATGGCATGAGATGAGCTTTGAGGTCTCTTCCAACCCAAACCATCCTGGGATTCCCTGAGGGAAATAAATGTGGGGTTTTTACTGAAGCCACCTCTATACCTGAACATAATCTTAGTGAAAAGCAGCTTTATCCATTTGGAAAAATCCCTCATAGGAATGTTAGTTCATAGAATCACAGAATAAGCCAAGTTGGAAGGGACACATCAGGATCATCCAATCCAGCTCCTGGCCCTGCACAGGACACCCCAACAACCCCACCCTGTCCCTGAGAGTGTTACTGCCTTGGGCAGAGCCATTATTTCATGGATTAAAGCTTGGTTTCCCTCCCCGTGCTCAGGGAAGGGAGAAGGACACGTGAGGATAAACCAAAGCCTCCCCTGGGCTGTGCTGAGTCTGCCCAGGAGCTTTTCTGATGGGAAATAACTGGTGGGAATTGCTACAGCTCAGCAGAGCTGCCCAGGCTTCTAAATGAGCTACTCCATCTCCAACCCAATGAGATGCTTGACAGAAGAATTATCCCATGGACAGGGTTATCTGGAGTGCAGATTAGTCTGTCAGAAAGGTGCTTCCTGCTCCTGAGATCTATGACAATATTCAGGCCACAATTAAGCTGCTTCATTGCTGTCTTACCAGGAAGTTGATTAGCAGGGCAACATTTGTTGGTGGTGTTGTTACGAAGAGGAGACTTTTATTACAGCTTTTGATTTAAATAATCTGCCCATTTAAGGTCATTAAAGAAAAACTATGTCCCCTCATTAAATCCATAGTTTGAAATGCCTTTCACTGTCAAACTCTGCCATGGTGTGTGGATAAAAGTGTGTCTGATTATTAATTAAGCACTGATGAACCCAGGGAGACCTACAGCTCTTGTCTGGTGGCTGCTTCAGAGGGCAGCAGTAATCAAACACACGAGTTATAAATCAGTTCTATCACACGAGTGTTCCCGTGGCACTGGGGACATGAAAACTCCTCCACGGCTCCAGGGTTGAGTGTGGATGGAGTAACTCCTTTCTCCTGGCCAGGACAATTTGTGCATCTCCTGGAAACTCCCTGTGAATCACACCATGGCCTTTTCCATGCTGCTCTCAAAGAGGGAAGTTTTAAGCATATAGGTCATTTGAATTTTTGTCATGGAAATATTAGCCTGGAAAACAAATCGTTCCTGGTGCAAAAAACAGGCATCAAGTTCATTTAATTTCCCTGTTCCTCCTCCCATCCAGTTCAAAATAACCCTTTGGTGACACAGCCTTTGGTCACATCGAACAGCCCCAATGTTGTCTAGTTTGTTTTCAGGCCCTTGTTTTGGGGAACTGTGCTCATTAAAAACCATCAAGTGCCACCTTCCACCAGCCCAGGTTGCTCCACCCTGGCCTTGGACACTTCCAGGGATCCAGGGGCAGCCACAGCTTCTCTGGGCAACCTGGGCCAGGGCCTCCCCACCCTCCCAGGGAAGGATTTCTTCCTGATATTGAAATGAGAGTGTGTCTCCTTTCTAGGTGACTTAGGGAATCAGAAGTTTTAGCTTAGGTAAAAATTGTGTCCTAACCAACTAAAATATTTGCTTTCTTGGCATAGTAGTTGTCTTTCCTTTTGGGACTACAATTAGTTTCAGGATGTAGAATGCAGATGAAACATAAGAACAAATAGGGTACTGTAGGCCCACCTGCAAGAAATTAGCTTACAGGCCTCAGAAATCTTGATCAATAAGAGATTGTTTTGTTAAGAAGTAAATTCAATTGAAGATTGTTTAAGCTAATGGAAAATTCTTGTCACCTTTAACCAGTGATGAATACGTGTGTCTTAATTGGTCCTAGAACAATTAGTTTAGGAGTTAAAGGTCAACTGGATCAATCATAGAAGTTGGGAGGCCTGCCAAGCTAGAAGAACTCTGTGAAAACCACTGCCCCCCCAGAAGGAATGAAGGCGAGATGGCAATCCTGCTCCACCAGTGAACTCCAGGGTGATATTTGAGCCCCAAATTATGACATAATTCGTGGTTGGACTTGTGGGAAGAGGTTTCGATGAATTCTGTATTTACACCTGAAATTTGTACTGATCCTTTGGTTCATGGGTGGTGAATTGATTCCCGTTGAATCCCCAGCTGGCATATTAAGGGAATGTCAAACCCAATGATTTTTAGTTGTTGAGTTTTAATTCTTTTGTTTCAATATCCAATTTAAACCTACTCTCTGCGAGTTTGTGTCCATTCTGCCTTGTCCTGTCACTGCTTGCCCACTTTTTTTGCAGGCCTAAGAATATTATTGAGGACCCTCATTCAACATGATGAATGGCAGCTCCAGATAAAGAAGTTTGCACTCCTTCTTCCAGAATAATTGGCTTTATCCTTTGCCTACCAGCAATAAGCCCTACTTTTAACTTACTCTTTTTCTTATTCACTTTTTGATGTAACAGTTCAACGAGGGTTTAAATTCCTTTTCCACCGCAGCCCTTTTATCGTGCTTCTAATTACCTCCCCTAATTGCTCTGAACTGCTATGAGCCTGTCAATTTTTTAATTATTTTCTTTAATTACAATTCTTTACCAAAGAAATGTCACTGAAATACATCTCACTAAAACAAAAATGCATCTTCCAAACTTTGGAAAACTTTTACATGTTTTTGATGCTCTCTGAGCTTGTCCAAAGTCGTGTAGGACCACATACAAAAAAATATAAAATATTAGAAGAAGAAATAGCAGACAAGGGAGTGTTTGTGGAATATTCTCAAAAAAAATCTCACTGTCAATGTTTTTCCTCTTTGAAGTGCAAATGAAAATCCCTTCTGAGGTGGAACTGTGTCTTCATTGTGCTGAAGAACATCTTTGAGTAAGTTTGAGAATCAGTGGATGTCAGTTGGGTGTGAGCAAAACACTTGGGATTTCCAAAATGAGGCCTGTGGGTGAAAATTATTTTCTATGAAAAAAAAAAAAAAGAAATTTTGGGAGTGTTCTGTCTATGAAATGTTTTCATAGTTCTGCAGGCAAACTTCAGCAGTGAGAGATTCACAGGTGGAGGTCAGAGAACTGAAAACATAATTTAAGGTGACTTTACAGAAACTTCTCTGTAGGATAGAGGTTACTGAGAGAGAAAAAAAAAAGAAAGAATGTTTAAAAATTCAAATTGAGTGTATCACACCCAACGGAGTGCCAAAAAGAGAGACCTTTTTAAAATTCTCATGGCCATTAGACTCGTGCTGTGAAAACTCAATGATGCAAAAATGGTTTATATTTACATTTTAAAATGTAACCAGAAAAAAAGTTTTGTTTGTTTAAGTTTGTGAACAAACTGAGGTATTTTCTTTTTACGTAATCCGACATGTTGCCTGAGATTATTCCAACACAAATCCCCAAAAGGGAAAAAAATCATTTCTTCGTTTAATGATATGAGAAAGTGAAACCTTGAAGATCGAAACATGTAAAGTATTGGCTCATTTATTGCCTTGCAAGGCTGAACTTCAGCTTTCCCATTAGCCACTGGCACAACAGATGCCATGATTTCTATTTTCCAGGATATTTTTGCTGCCAGTGATCCACAGCACAGTTGCTGGATGAAAGATGAATGTCACCCCTCATTGATGCGCTTCACAATTTAATTAATTTCTCAGCAGTATATTAATTAGGCAACAAAAGTAGCCCAGAACTTCCAGAAATGAGCTGAGAAATTGAGAAAAACTTTCCCTAACTCAGCAAAACGTGAGGATGAGACCTGTTCATTGGAAGAAATATCCATTGTCCACCAGGGGAAGTAGCTCAGCAAACAACCAACCCTGCAAAGCTGACTTGGAAGGGACATTGGTTGGTGACCTCCTGGTGACCTGGGGAGTCTCCAGACTAAATGAGGATAATCACAGCCATGCTGGAAGTCCAGAACCTTTGGAAAAAAACAGAAGTCAAAAGGCAAGAAATCTTCCATGAAAGACAAATTCAGCCTGACCTGATGAGCAGAGACTGAAAGCCTTCACTGCCCATCAGCAGGGCAGTTCTTTCCAGCACATCACTTCTGATTTTAGAAGAGAAGCACTAAAACCAGCAGTTTGAAAGAGGATTTAAGTCTTTATTGCCATGGCCGTGCTTTTCCTGGCAGTGCCTGTGGTCTCAGGGACAGAGCTGCTGCAAACAGGACCTCGGGAATCAGAACCCAGCTCAGACAGGGACTTGGGTTTGCTTCGGACAGGGAGCAGTGGTGAAAGTACCCTGAGTTAATCTGGTCATGGCAAGGCAACACAAGGTCTAGGATTAAAGTTCTTGCCCTGGAAATGTCCAAGGCCAGGTTGGACGGGGCTCAGAGCAATTTAGGAGAGTGGAAGGTGTCCCTGCCCATGGCAGGGGGTGGAACTGGATGAGCTTTAAGGCCCTTTCCAACCCAAACCATTCCAGAATTCTACGATTCAATACATGGAATATGCTGTAGTCACCAAATTTCCAACACTCTGGGGCTCTGCAAAGGGCAATCCCTGTTTGTTTGAGTGTGTAGCTGGATTTATACAGAGTCCACAGGGATAAAACAAAGCAGCTCCTCTCTTTGCTCAAAGCAGTCACCTTTTGAGGGGACTTAAACAAAATAATCAAGGAAAAGTAAAATAAATCATTTTTGTTTCTTCAAGATCTGTGTGTTCTCATTTAGCTTTTAGGGCTTAATATGAGTGTCCCAAAGGTTTTTGTTACTGAAGACTCTCAGCACAAAACTTCATGTCTGAGGTTTCAGTGAGTGTTTTCAGTGCTACTTCCATCGTGGACTGAGCTCAAAGCAAACAGACAAAACCATTTAAAGAGTTGTTTTCATTGCTTTAAGTAGGATGTAAATAGACATGAAGTGCTTGGACAATTGTTCTCGAGTTCTAAGGGAAAGGAGAAAGGTTATACTCAAGTCAGAGGTTCTTCTCATCACGCTCATGGCATGTCCTGCTGAAACAATGAACATACAGAGAAGTGGCTGCAGAGCTCCCTGTTATTCCATGATTATCACAGCACTGCAGCACAGCTCAGGTTGGAAGGCACCACTGAGGGAGCTTTCAGGACCTGGGAAGCAAAAGCCAGTCAGACAGAAAAGCACAATCATCACAGCTGGGAGGGGAAACAGTAATAATTAGGAAATCATTCTGCTGTGGAATGACTTCCTAATTGCTCCTGCTGTTTTTGTCAGATTCCCTGGAGTGCAGCAAGTCTCCAGACTGCAAAAAAAATGCTAAAAGCAAACTTGGTGGCAGTATCACACTGGTGGTGTGTGCAGAGTTGCTGCACAGGTTATGGCCACCTTAATTCAGCTGATAAGAAACTACTTTGAGTTGTGCTTGCCTTTAAAAGAAACCTGTGAGGATATCTGTGATCTGAAAACTACACATAAAATGAGATTTTGCTGTCTGGGAACTAACAGAATAACCATAGAATGGTTTGAGTTGGAAGGGATATGAAGCCCATCCAGTTCCAACCCTGATGCCTTCTACTATCCCAGGTTGCCCCAAGCCCTGTCCAACCTGGCCTTGGACACTTCCAGGGATCCAGGAGCAGCCACAGCTTCTCTGAGCAACCTGTGCCAGGGCCTCACCACCCTCACAGCCAGGAATTCCTTCCCAATCTCCCATTTCTCCCTGCCCTCTGGCAGTGGGAAGCCATTCCCTGTGTCCTGTCCCTCCATCCCTTGTCCCAAGTCCCTCTCCACCTCTCCTGAAGCCCCTTTAGGCCCTGGAAGGGGCTCTCAGCTCTCCATGGATCCTTCTCTTCTCCAGGTGAACCCCCCCGGCTCTCCCAGCCTGGCTCCAGAGTAGAGGGGCTCCAGAATCCTGGAATGGTTTGGGTTGAGAGTGACCTTAAAGCTCATCTAGTCCCACCCCTGCCATGGGCAGGGACACCTTCCACTAGCCCGGGTTGCTCCAAGCCCCGTCCAACCTGGCCTTGGACACTTCCAGGGATCCAGGGGCAACCACAGCTTCTCTGGGCAATCCGTGCCAGGGCCTCCCCACCCTCACAGTGAGGAATTTCCTCCTAATAATTAATCTAAATCTCCCCTCTTTCAGCTTAGAACTTTAATCAGAACAGGCAGAATTAGCAGAACTAGGCTTGATGACACCAGGCCTTTTAATAACACCTCAGGACTTCAATTGAGACCTCTTTGGCTAAAACTGATGCACTTTTCAAAAAAACACCAGTCTCTGTGCCCCAAAACTTTCCATCTCAGCAAAAACATAAGGGCAAAGACACGTGGAAGAATCAAACTCCTCTATTCTCTTTGCATCCTTTGAGAAGAGCAACACGTGACGGCCAAAATTAGTGAAGTAATTTATTTGGGTTTTCAAAACTCCTTTTGTCAAGTTCTCTAGAGAACATTGCACTCAGCAGTCCTGCAAGAAGAAGTAAAACAGTAGAATTGAATGATTTTCTTTAATCACCGGAAAAAAAACATAACTCCTGGGAGCTGCAAAATTTCCATACCCTGACAGAAACGGATGGACTTAATTTTTCTGACGAGGGGAGGAGCAGTAATGTAGCAAAGTTTGCCATTTATTTGGGTAAGTTTAGATGAAAGGAGACACATTAAAGCAATTCAAAGGAGTCCCAAAAAAAGCCGGGGGAGCGGGAGGGGCACTGGCTCATGGGCAGGTACTGATGTGGAAATGAAGAGCTGCAGTTGTTCAGGCAGCAAGAGAACAAAAAAAGGAAGACTGGAAGAATTTATTAATTTTTCTGTGTTTATTTTTCAGCTGGTTTTCTTGCCCATTTAACTGTCCTCCTGCACACTGTAATGATGGTCAACCTTTTAAAAACACGGTTTCAGCTGTTGCTGTCTTTAAATACATTGTGACAAACTTTCCACCGAAGACTCTTCATGAATAACTTGTCACATCTTCGGCATCCTTGGATCCATCTCAGCCACGCGCTTGTTGCTGCTCACATCCTCTCAAGGTTAGTGAAACAGCACCACAATAAAGTGTCTTTTCTGCTCTGATTTATCTGCAGGGCCCATCCAGGAGTGAAGTCTGAGCTCCCAGCAGCAGGGAATCGATGGCTGTGGCAGGGGGAGCCCAGGAGTTATCCCAGTCCTGTTTATCACTGGGCTTTGTTAAATAAAACACATGACAGCAATTACTTTGAACTCAGAGAAATTGAGATTGATGGACAGCATCAAAACACATCATACTTACAGAGCTATTAAGCCCCAGCCTTCTAATATTTCTGAACAATCAAATTCCAGCACTTCTCAAGGTTCAGAACTTTGGGCTTTTCCATCAAAGTAGTCAGGCTTTGGCAGATGGAGGGATTTTCTATGCTGGATACTGGGAAAAATGTGTTTGCAATTCCTCTGCTGCCATCTACCCTCAAAAATGTCTCTGTGCAGCCACACTGGTCCTGTCTTTACACAGCTTGAAAGTCGTCAGACCAGAGCAAACCCTACAAACAAAAGGTCTCAACAACAGGTAGCTGTGTCCATTCCCATTTTCTTCAAGATATTTTGGAAAAACAATACAATAACAACGAAATGAAAGATAAAAGGATGACTTGAAGCATCGTCCATCACAAGGAAACTCCCAGAATAAAAAAGAAGGAATTTAAACTTGTATAATGTTTTCTTTTTAAAAGCAGAGACAACATGTTTGATTCAGAGGATATGCAGAGAAATACAACTGATTTGTGTTGGCAGTAACAACAGCAGGTAAAAGGTTTGTTAATTTTCTCTGTGTTTTCACTGCCTTCTCCAATCTGTAGCTGTTTGTGCTGTGCTCAGGCTCCATGAGAAGCATTTATAAGCAACCCAGACCACTGGGGGTTTTGTTTTGGTCAAAAAAACCCACTGAGCTGGATCTTGCAATGTATTTCTGAGTTCTTTGCCAAGTACAAAACACTGGAAACTCTCCAGCTGGAAGTGTGGAAGCATCTTCCACTCAAGAATGGAGCATCTTCCAATCAAACACCTTCACTTCTGTGGATTCCGTGGCTGGTGGGCGGAAGGAAAAGCCACATTTAATCTGATTCAGTGCTTCTGTCAGGACTTTTTATGCCCCACCCACTCATTTATGCCCCACCCATTCATTTTAGGGCCAGAGGTGAGTGGTGGATTAATGGTTGGACTCTATGGTCTCAAAGGGCTTTTCCAGCCTTAATGATTCTGGGATTCTCTGGCTTAACACTTTTCTCCCCCACCAAAAATGGTTGTGCAGGGATGAAGGAGGTGGGCTTTTCCCCTCTTTCTGCTTTCAGGGGTTTTCAAAGCATCAGTCCCCCTTTTTCAGGTAGGTGGGCCCAAGGACTGATGGCCAGAGAAAGATGTTCTGGAGATGAACCCGAACTCTGAGCTGTGCAGCCCCCTGTTCCTCTCTCTGACAGCACAAGGGGGTGAGGGCAGGGTTTGCCACTTACTCCAGGCAAGAGGCTTTTCCCTTCCACTGGAATAACAACTCTGGGATCTGGTGATGACTGATCCACCTCCTCCTGTAGAAGGTTGCACTTGTTGTGGTGGGGTTGGTTTATTGTGGAGGTCAATAAAGCTGAGACGATCCCAGCCTGGGGGCAAGAAGCTGGAATGCTTTATTGGACTTGCAAGTTCATATTTAAAGGGTTTAGGGTCTACATATTCATCAGGGGGTTGCACCTATTACAATTATTACAATTAGGGCATTTCAGGGGATGACCTGACTTATACATTTTGGGGTTTTCACAGAGATGACATCAGGGGAAAATCCAAGTTACACTTCTTGGGGTCTTAGGAATTACCTCATGGGGGAAAATGTACTTATTTTAGGGGATTTTCTTGGGGGAAAGACATTCACATCTCTTGAGAGAGGATTTTGCAGGGAGGAGCAGATACAATAGGACATTATGTGAAAAGTCTCTTCACATCCTGCTGGAGAAGGCAGGAAAATCCCACAGAGTTGAGGTCAATGAAGAGGGTTTTTCCCAGCTTCTGTAGCCCACATCTTCTGTTTAAACCCAGCAGTTTCTTTCTCTGATATCCGAATTCCAACAGTTTATGTTCAGTTTTCAAGGAGTTATGGAATCATAAAGCAGCCTGAACTGGAAGGGACCTAGAAGGATCATCCAGCCCAACTCCTGACCCCAACAATCCCACCCTGTGGCTCTTGGGATGCTCCTGCACAGGGTCAGTTCTAATCCTATACCAGTAGCAAATTTTCTTTGCCTTTTGGGTGAAAGTTTGGTCCCTGGTGTCTCTTACTGCATTCAAAGGAAATATTTTACAATTTTACACATCCTACTATTTAATGTCCAATGGAAAAACCTCATTGTCTTATTTATTTAATTGTTCTTTCCTTGTTTCTCCTTACTTATCAGAAAAAGAAACATAAAGTAGTATTATTTTGGATTAACTGGATACTGTTATATTGGATTAATTAGATTAACTGACCCATCAAGAGCAATTATACCTTTTTTTCTGGTCATATCTCTCTTCCACAATTTCGTGGCACTGCAGCAGGTTGCCAAAGAAATAAGGAACCAAACTAGACATAATTCAGTTCAGAGCTGCCCAGAGAAAAATCCAAGAAATGATCCTTGATGGAGAAAGGGATTTTTTCCCCAGGACTTTGTTTTGTCTTTCTTCTAAATATAAAAATATAATTTTATTCTATTTTACTGGGAAGGAAACAAGAAAAAAGTATTTAAGATCTTCACTGTTTAGTCTTATTAGAAAGAATTTCCAAATTCCATCCTAATTAATTGCTTTAAATCACAGAAGGTAAAAAAGCAATTATATGTAATGATAAATTGCTTTTTCAGATGGGTTGCAGGTGTCACATCTGATACACAGCAGAGAAATGTAGATTAAGTGGCAGCTCTTTCCCTTGTACCTGGAATATTTTCAAATGGTGACCAGAAGAATATTTGCTCTCCTTGCTCTCCTCTCTCCAGTGCTGATTAAAGTATATAATAAGTGAAAATTTCCATTATTAGCAAAAATAAATTGAATAACCAAAAAAACCCCCTTTTAAAATATCATTAAATCACACTTTTTCACAGAGATCCACAAGTCATTCTACTGGGAGAAAACATGAGGGACTCAAGTTAAACTCGAAGAACAAGTTAAAAATTCAAACTACAAGCTGTGATTCTGCTCCAGCAGAATTCCTGCCTAATAAAAGATTTCTTTAAAAAAAAAACAACATCAAAATAAGGTACCAGATGGGAAAACCAACCAATATACATCATTGTGTGCAGACCCAGAGCTGGTGGATCTATAATATGGAAAGATAACCTGCCACGTGTGTTCCAAAAATTAACCAAAATAAAAGGCACTAATTCCCTTCATTTTCATTCCACTGAGCTTTAATTTGCAGGCTCTGAAGGTGAAACTCAGGCTGCTCATCTCAATTGTTGTTCTGCACACACCAAGATTTATGAATAGCCAAGGTTTTTTTAGGGAAAAAAAGAGGAGAATTTACAAAACTATGATGATGCAACAAGAGCAGCAATTCTGCAGAGGGAAATAGTTCAACTGGAACAAGGAGCTGGATATCAGAAGTCCTCAGTTGTGTCATTTGTAACCTATTTGGAGGTTCCACAAGGATCATCCAGTCCAGCTCCTGGTCCTGGACAGCCAAGGCTGTATCAAATAACTGGGATGAAGAGCTTTCCTTATGTTGGAAACCAGCAATACCAGTG
>NW_020885306.1:0-1234 GCF_003945725.1 Corapipo altera
TTGTGATCCCTGGATACTCGTCACCCAGCGACGCCCCAATTCCTCCCAGTAAACCCCATCCCAGTAAACCCCATCCCAGTAAACCCCATCCCAGTAAACCCCCCACCCTCCGACCCCTCGCCGGGCAGGGGGAGCATCCCGCGGGATTCCAGGGACCCCCACCCAGGGGAGCAGCCCCCCAGGATGAGCTGGATAATGAACTTTTCCTGGCTGCCTGCATGGAGCTGGAGGGGCCCGAGGGGCCGGCGGGGGCCGGTGCTGCCCCGTTGCCCCCCGGGCGCGGAGAGAATCCCACATGGATACGCCCAGGGAAGGAGAACACTCAGGAATGTGGGATCCCCAAAAAGCTGAGAGTGGGAGAGGAGCCGATCCCCAGCTCCAGGGAGGTGCAGGACAGGCAGGGCCCCCTCCCCACTCCCAAAGTGGTGCTGAGGCCCAGCACAGCCGGTTCCTGGACTCCCAGGCCCCCCATTTCCATGGGAAAACCGGGAAGCTCCGCAGGGTCCGGGTCCATCCCTGCTCCGGGGGCTCCATCCCTGAGGCCTTTCCAAGCACCCCTGGGAAGCAGCAACTCCTCCTCGGGGCTGGGGGTGCCCTGGACCCCTCCAGCACTGAGCTGCCCCCAACCCCAGCAGCCCCCCAGGCCCCCCTCCCGACCCCCTGGATCCATGGAGCCCCCGAGGCCGCCGCTCCGGATGGCTGCTGGATTCCCAAATCCCACCGTGGTCCCCAATGCCCCCAGCCCCCCGAACCCCCCCGTGGTCACCAACCACCTGGTGCAGCTGGTGACAGCAGCCAGCAAAGCCCCCGGGGCGTCCCCCCGAGTCCCCCCGTGCAGGGAGAGCCGGCGCTTCCCGGGGCCCGCCGGGATCCTGCCCCAGCAGGTGGGGGATGGGGATGGGGATAGGAATGGGGACAGGATGGGAGTGGGGATAGGGATGGAGGTTGGAGTGGAATGGGGGTAAAGGTGGGGATGGGAATGGAATGGCAGTGGGGACGGGATGGGATGATGATGGGGTGGGGATGAGAATGGGATGGGGATTGGTTGGGGATAGGGATGGCATGGGAACAGGGAGAAGGATGGGATGGGGATGAGGATGGGGATAGGGACAAGATGGGAGTGGAATGGGGATTGGATGGGAATGGGGATGGGATGAGGATAGAGTCAGCATGGGAACAGGGATAAAGATGGGATGGGGATGAGGATGGGAATAGGGATAGAGATGAGGACAGG
>NW_020885306.1:1334-21625 GCF_003945725.1 Corapipo altera
GGGATGGAGGTTGGAGTGGAATGGGGGTAAAGGTGGGGATGGGAATGGAATGGCAGTGGGGACGGGATGGGATGATGATGGGGTGGGGATGAGAATGGGATGGGGATTGGTTGGGGATAGGGATGGCATGGGAACAGGGAGAAGGATGGGATGGGGATGAGGATGGGGATAGGGACAAGATGGGAGTGGAATGGGGATTGGATGGGAATGGGGATTGGATGGGAATGGGGATGGGATGGGGATGGGGATGGGATGGGGATGGGATGACGATAGAGACAGCATGGGAACAGGGATAAGGATGGGATGGGGATGAGGATGGGAATAGGGATAGAGATGAGGACAGGAATGGAATGGGATGAGAATGGAATAAGGACAGGATGGGGATAGGATGGGAAGGTAATGGGAATGGCATAAGATGGGACAGGTTGGGATGGGAGCAGCTGATGAAGCGATGCAAATCCCTGGACACTTCCCTTTATCCCATTAGCACTCTGGGAAGCTGCTGGAGGAGATCCTGGTTTCTGCTCCCCAGACTCCAGCTCACGGGGCTGTGGCAAAGCCACGGACACAGGTAACACAGACACTTCCCCCCAGCTGCAGCAGGTCCAGCTGGGAATCCCATCAGCACTGCTGTGGGCTCCCAAAGAGGGGTGCTGGAAGGGGAGGGGGTCCCTGTGGCTCCAGGGTGGTGACTGTGGTTGTCCCATGACTCCAGGCACTGCCCAGCTCCCCGCTGCCCACGGAGGAGGATTTTGGGAAGGGGCCCTGGCTGGCCATGAAGACGGAGCTGGGGCTGGACGAGAGGGATCCCGGCTGCTTCCTCCACACCTACAGCGTCGTCATGGTGCTGCGGAAGGTGAGGGGGCCCACACGAGGCCACCAGACCCAGGATTTGGCTTCCAGCTCTTCCCTCACCCCTCAGAGCTGTTTTTAGGGCCGGGAATCAATGTGGGGAGGGGGCCGAGCTGGGCTGAGCATGGACAGCCATGTCTGCACGGGGACATCGGTGTGACGGGGTCACAGACTCCTGGAACGTCCCACGCTGGAAGGGACCCACAAGGATCATCAAGTCCAGCTCCTGGCCAGGACATCCCCAAATCCCCCTTTGTGCCGTGCAGGCAGCCCTGAAGCAGCTCCCAAAAAACAAGGTCCCCAGCATGGCCGTGATGATCAAGGCCCTGACCAGGAGCAGCGCCGGCGCCGGCGCCGTGTTCCGGGATCCGACGGGTGAGTGGGGCTGGAGCTGTGCCCGGGTGGGGCTCCTGCCTCTCACTCCCGGGGCTCAGGGATCCCATCCTCATCCATAGGGGAGATCCAGGGCACGGTGCACCGGCTGCTGCTGGAGGAGAGGCAGAGCGAGCTCCGGCCTGGCTCCGTGCTGCTCCTGAGGCAGGTAGGAGGGGTGGATCACATCCCAGGGGAATGGGATGTGGGGAACTACTGGGATGGTAATACAGCATGTCAGCTGTCCCATTCCCTGTTCCTTAGCACCTTGGAATTGTGAATATAAATATGAGGATAAGGGAGTAATAGGGTAAGGGGAACTAGCAGTGTGTTAATAGGATCCATCACATGTCCCATTCCCAATTCCATAACACCCTGGAATTGTTCATAAAAGGATGAGAGGATAAGGGAATATTAGGATAAGGAGAACACCCAGTGTGTCAATGGGGTGTATCACTTGTCCCATGACACCATGGAATTGTGAACATAAATATTAGGATAAGGAGATAAGAGAATGTTAGGATAAGGGGATCTACAGGTGTGTCAAAAGGATACATATCTCTTTTCTTATTTCCCATTTTATAACATCCTGGAATTGTGAATATAATTATTAGAATAAGAGGAAAGGGGAGTATTGGGGTAAAGGCATAAGGGGAGCTACCAGCCTGTTCATATGGTACATCACCTTTTCCATTCCCTATTTTGTGACACCTTGGAATTGTGGATATAAATATTAGGATAAGGAGAACTACTGGTGTGTTAATACATAGATCACCTTTCCAATTCCCTGTTTCATAATACCTTGGAATTGTGAATATAAGTATTAGGGTAAGGGAATATTGGGATAAGGAGAACTACCACTGTGTTAATTTGATATATCACTTTTCCTATTCCCCATTTTATAACACCCTGGAATTGTGAATTTAAATATTAGGATAAGGGGTAAGGGAATATTAGTATGAGGGGATAAGGGAATATTAGAACAAGGTGAGCTACCAGTGTGTTAATAGAGTGCATCACTTTTCCTATTCCCCCTTTATAACACCCTGGAATTGTGAATATAAATATTAGGATAAGGGGATAAAGGGAACTACTGGTGTGTTGATAGGGTACATCACCTTTCTCTTTCTTTTATAACCTTGGATTTGTGACTGTAAATATTAATATAAAGGAATATTGGGATTAGGGGATATGGGAAACTACTAGTCTGTTCATATGGTACATCACCACTCCCATTTCATAATACCCTGGAATTACAAATATAAATATTGGGAAAGGGTCTCACACACTTCCACACCTCTGATTTTTTTCTCAAATACTCCTAAAATTTCACCCCGCACCTTAAAATTTTCATAAATGGAAAAATGTACCTTTGGGGTGTTATCCAGGAACTCCTCCACAGGCAAGGAGCTGGAGCTGGCTCTGACCCCCCTCCCTTCTCTCATAGGTTGGGGTCTTCTCCCCCTCCCACCGCAACCACTACCTCAATGTCACCCCCAACAACCTGCTCAGGATCTTCCCACCGGAGCCCGAGGGCAGCTGCTCCCAGCAGCAGGTGAGGAGGGGACAGTGCTCGTGGCTCTGGGGGCATGTGGGGACCCTCGGGAGGAAGGATGGATAAATCCCCCCTGGGCTCCTGGTTAATTCATCCCTGCTGGGTTTTGCAGGTCCCTGCCCAGGCTGGGCTAATTTCAGACCCTCCTGCACAGCCCCCCCAAGGTGTCCCTGTCCCTGGGGATTGGGGACACTCAAGGACAAGTGGCCACAGCACGGAGGAGCATCCAGGGGGCTTTTCCCTGCACCCACCAAGCCCCAGGCCCAGGCAGGAAGAGCCAGTGGGAGCTGATGGATGTGACATGGGTGAGTCAGACCCGCTCAGGGAGGGACTTTCTCCTGCTCCATGTCCTGTGGAAAACTGGGATTGGGTGGTGACTGCTCTCCTCTGGAATGGCAGAGGGAGGGTCTCAGAGAAGGGGTTACCTGGAGAAGCTGTGGCTGCCCCATCCCTGGAAGTGTCCAAGGCCAGGTTGGATGGGGCTTGGAGCAACCTGGGCTGGAGGAAGGTGTCCCTGCCCATGGCAGGGGGTGGAACTGGATGAGCTTTAAGATCCCTTCCAGCCTAAACTTTTCCATGATCCTATGGCTCTATGATATGTCCAGCCTGGAGCAAAGGAAGTTCAGGGGGCACGTTCTCCCCCTCCACAGCTCCCTGACAGGAGGGTGGAGCGGGAGGGGGTTGGACTCTGCTCCCAGGGAACAAGGGACAGGACAAGAGGAAACGGCCTCAAGCTGCACCAGGGGAGGTTCAGGTTGGATATTGGGAAAATCCCTTCATGGAAAGGGCTGTCCAGCCCTGGCACAGCTGTCCAGGGCAGTGGTGGAGTCCCCAGCCCTGGAGAGATTTAAAAGCCACGTGGATGTGGCACTTGGGGACACAGGTTAGTGGTGACCTTGAGGGAATGGTTGGACTCAGTGACCTTGGAGGGCTTTTCCAACCTGAACAATTCTGTGGTTCCATGTAAAACTCATGGATTTCCCCCCGCTGTGCCATGCAGATGACCTGGATGGGCTCCTGGGAGAGCTGCCTGAGGATTTCTTCTCAGCCCCGGCCCAGGCTGACTGTGGCTGACCCTGGGAGCTGCTGGCACAGGCTGGGCCGTGCCATGGCCTGGTGAGGATGATGATGATGCCAAGGAGCAGGTGGCCCACCTGCCACCTCTGCGTGCTCCTCTCTCTGTGTGTCTGCTGTGTTTGCTGTGGAGCCAAGAGCTGGGGGTTTCCAGGGGGTTCCCTGGGGGACACGGCCTGAGTGCTGTCCCCACTCCTCCAGGCACAACTTCCCCTCACTCCCAAACCTGCATTAAAGGGCTGTTCTGTCCCTGCATCACCTGTGTCCTTGTGTGTCACCATCCTTCTGGACCCCAAACCCATCCCCTGGGGGGTCCCCACTCTCCCTCCCCTCCCTGGGCAGAAGGGGCCATTCCCATCGGGGTCCCACAGCCCCTCAGGGTTGGGGAGCCCCAAATCCCACCCCCATGGGACGTCCCCACCTCGCACCCACCAACAGGTTAAACTCCCGGCACCCCGTGACTCTGTTTACCACCCAGGAGTTATTTATAGGGCTCCTGGCTCCGGGATTTGATTCCACATCCATGTGTGGGGCACAGCCCTATTTATAACCCCCCCAAGGCGCAGGGGGCCGGTCGCTGCCCCCCAGCTGCCCCCCCAGCCCTCCGGGGGTGCCCATGGCCCACGAAACCTTCGCCTTCAG
Organism: Corapipo altera; assembly: GCF_003945725.1. Taxonomy (NCBI): domain Eukaryota; kingdom Metazoa; phylum Chordata; class Aves; order Passeriformes; family Pipridae; genus Corapipo; species Corapipo altera. The sequence goes on from NW_020885306.1 coordinate 5,830, forward strand.
CTCCTCGGCCCTGCGCTCGCTGCGGCTCCAGCGGGAGCTGCTGGAGCGGGAGGAGCGGCGGAGAGCCTTGGCCCGGGAATGGGCCACGCGCCGGTTCCTGCCGGAGCCCCCCCGGGCCCCCCCGAGCCCCCCCCGGCGGCGCCGGTTCTGCCGGGACCCCGCCGTGCACAACGCCCTGTACGCCGGGGACCTCCCGCGGGTCCAGAGCATCTTCAAGGACGAGGCCACGGCCAATTTGGTCCTGGAGATGGTCAGCGAGGAGCTGGTGTGGTCACCGGAGCAGGGTATGGGGCTGGGGGGTCCTGCCCTTCTCCCTCCCTCCTTCTGTCTCCCTCCTTCTCCCTCCCTTTCTCCTTCTCCCCTCCTCCTTCTCCCTCCTTCCTTCCCCCTCTTTCTCCCCTCTTTCTCCCCTCTTTCTCCCCTCTTTCTCCCCTTTTTCCCCTCTTTTTCCCCTCTTTTTCCCTCTTTTTTCCCTCTCCCTCCTTCTCCCTTTTCTCCCTTCCCTTCTCCTTTCTTCTTCCCTTCCCTTTTCCCTTCCCTTTTCCCTTCCCTTTTCCCTTCCCTTTTCCCTTCCCTTTTCCCTTCCCTTTTTTCCCCCTTCCCCCTTCAAATTAACAGGGAGAGCCAGGCAAGGGATGGGGTTGCAGTTCCAGGGGGGCTGAGGGGAGCAGAGCTGGAGGACCCAGTTTGGAAGGGGTGGGCTGTGGAGAATGCCCTGGGAAAGGGGGTACAATCCCAGGTTTACTCCACACAGGGTTTTCTCTGGCTGGAGGTGGAGGTGGGGGGATACTGGGGTTCACAACCGACCCCCTGAGCTATGGGTGGGTGGGAGGTTCAGTGCAGGGTCTGGGGGGTGATCAGGCCTGGGGCAGCACCTGTGGGTGCCCTGCTGACCCCCCCTGCTCTGGCAAGGCTGTGGGTGTGGGGTCTGGGGTGGGTGGTCAGGGCAGCCCCCATGGGTGCCTTGCAGGGCTGTGGGTGTGTGGGGGGGTCTGCTGCGGGGTGGGTTTTCAGGGCAGACCCGTGGGTGCCCCACTGCCCTTCCTGCAGGGCTCTGGGTGGGTTGGGGGGACCCAAGGAGTTGGACCCCTCCAGCAGGGCAGTGGGGGGGGTGAGCGAGGGTTCCAGTGGGGGGTAGGTTTTCAAGGCAGGCCCCTGGGTGCCCCACTGACCCCCTTGTGCGGGGATCTGAGTAGGCTGGACCCCCCAGGAGGTTGGACCCTCCCAGGCAAGGCTGTAGGTGGGTGGGGGGTCCAGTGGAGGGTGGGTTTTCAAGGCAGGCCCCCGGGCGCCTTGCTGACCCCCCCCAACCTCCTGCAGGGCTGTGGGTGGGTAGGTGGGGAGGTCCAGTGGGGGGTGGGTGGGCACTGTAGCCCCCACGGGTGGTGCAGATCCCCCCCACCCCCAGCAGGGCTCTGGGTGGGGAGTCTGGGGTGGGTTTTCAGGACAGATCCGTGGGTGCCCCACTGACCCCTCCCCACAGGGCTGGGGGTGGGTGGGGTGTCCAGTGGAGGGTGGGTTTTCAGGGCAGCCCCCTGGTTGCCCCACTGACCCCCCCCCAACAGGGCTGTGGGTGCTGAGCCCCCGCCGGCAGCAGACCTCGGCTCTGCGCATCGTCACCGCCCGGGGCTACGAGGACTGTGCCCGGCACTTGCTGCTGCGGGGGGCGGCGGTGGACGCCGTGGTGGGGGGCCGGGCCCCCCTGCACGACAGCGCTGCCGCCTCCCACCCCAACTGTGCCCGCCTGCTCCTGGCCTTCGGAGCCGACCCCGACGTGCTGAGCGCCGAGGGCTCGGCCCCCCTGCACCTCTGCACTGCCCCCCAAAGCCTGCGGTACGGGGAGGGGGGCTGGGAATGGGGGGGCACCTGAGTGCCAGGCTCCACCTCCTGCCCAAATCGTGACCGCCGCCTCTAAAGCCCCCAGAGCTCAGCCAAGACCCCTTATGCTGGTGGGGACCCCTGTTTGCAGCCCCCCAATGCAGCACCTGTGTCCTGGAGGTGTCCCATGGGAGCCAGGGCTCTTTGAGGTGTCCCTGGGGGTGTCCCATAGGTGCCAGGTCTCTCCAGGGTATCCTATGGGTGTTCTGGGGGTGTCTCATGGGAGCCAGGGCTCTCTAAGGTGTCCCAGGGGTGTCCCAAGTGGTGTCCCAGGGGTGTCCCTAGTGGTGTCCCAGGGTTCTCCAGGGTGTCTCAGAGGTGTCCCTTGGGGTGTCCCTGGGGGTATTCCAACTGTGCCAGGGCTCTCCGGGGATTCCTAAGGGTGTCCCTGGGGATGTCCCTGGGGATGTCCGTGGGGGTGTCCCATGGGTGCCAGGGCTCTCTGGGTTGTCCTGAGGATGTCCCCGGGGGGTGTCCCCCCAAGTGCCACCTCTCTCCACGAGTGTCCCCCTCACCCTTCACCCCCCACACCCTCACCCAGGTGTGCGGAGCTGCTGCTGGCGCACGGCGCGCGGGTGAACCTGGGCACTCGCGACCGGCAGGTGACGGCCCTGCACGTGGCAGCTCGCCAGGGGCTGGTGGCCCACGTGGAGCTGTACCTGCACCACGGCGCCGACCCCTCCCACCGCACCCACCAGGGTGAGACCCCCTTGAACGCCGCGGCGGCTGCAGCCGAGCACCCCGAGGACGCCGAGCGGTACCTGCGCGTGGCCGAGCGGCTGCTGGCGGCCGGTGCCGACCCGGGGGCCGCGGGGCGCAAGGGCCACACGCCCCTGCACAACGCCTGTGCCAACGGGCACCCCGGGCTGGCCCGGCTGCTGCTGTGCCATGGCGCCGACGCCACCGTCCCCAACGGCGCCGGCGACACCCCCATGGACTGTGCCCTCCGGGCCGTCCACGAGTACCGGGATCAGCGCCCCGAGGAGACCCTCGTGCTCCTGCTTGACCACGGCGCCTGCCCCGGGCACCCCAAGGTGAGTGGTGGGGGGTCACGGGGTGGTGGTGGCCGTGTCACCCCCTCGGTGACACGGCTCTGCTGGCAGATGCTCAGGTTGTGCTGCCAGCACCCACCGGCGCTGGAGGTGATGCTCAACGCCTACGACCGCGTGCCGCCCGCTGAGGGGTGGGCGGGGGATGTGCCCCCCGAGCTGTGGGAGGTAAGGGGGTCCCCTGGGGTGTCCTTGGGTGTCCCTGCACCCCGGTCCCAGCTCGCTGACCCCCGTGTCCCCCCCAACCCAGGAGCACCAGGAGTTCTATGCCTCGGCCGTGCGCATGGCGGGGCAGCCACGGCGGCTGCAGCACCTGGCACGCTGGGCCATCCGGAGCCACCTGGGCTCCCGCTGCCACAGCGCTGTCCCCAAGCTGGCACTGCCACCCGCCCTGCGACGGTACCTCCAGCTGCACATCGAGGGGGTCATTTCTTGAGAGCAGCCCTTGCTTCCCCACTGGTGTTCACGCCCCGTGTCCCCTCCAGTGCCCCCACACTGTCCCCTCCCTGTGACCCCCCCCATGTGCTGGTGTTAATAAAAGGACGTAGCAGAGGTGGCTCTGTCCTTGTGGGGAGCAGGTGGGCAATGGCTACTGCTCCGGGGGGTCAGGGGACTGGGGGGACAGGGCCAGGGGGTCACAGGTCTCAAGGAGGTGACAGATGGGCCCTGGAGGATGTGGGGGCTGCAAAGGGGGGTGACAGGCTCTGGGGATGTGACAGCCAGGGCTGAGGGTGTCCAGACCAGGGAGGCTCAGGCCCCAGAGGGAGTTCCTGGCCCGGAGGGGGCTCAGCCCTGAGGGGGGTTCAGCCCCAGAGTGGGTTCAGCCCCCGGGGGGTTCATTCAGCCTCCCGGGTTGGGGGGGGGGGCTCAGCTCCAGAGGGGTTCAGCCCCGGGGTGGGTTCAGGGCCTCGGCGAAGGTTCCGCCCCCAGCCCCGCCCGGGGGGGGTGGTGTCACACGTGGTTCCCGAGGCCCCGCCCCGCGGAGCCCCAGGCCCCGCCCCAACCCTCGCCCGTTGTGACCACGCCCACACTGGTCGCGCCCACCAATCATGGGCGTGACAACCCACCCACTGGCCCCGCCCCGCCCCACAGGCCCCGCCCTCTGCTCCGCCCCCGAGAGGGATGCGTTCCGCTGCCCCCGCCTCCTTCTCCACAAACCCCGCCCAGTGGGCGTGGCTCCGCGGGCGGGGCCGCGACGCGACCCGCACGCGCGCGCCCGCCGCCCGCTCCCGCCCCCTGGCGGCGGCGCCGTCTGACGTGGCGCTTCCGGCGCGCGGGCGGCGGCGGCGGGAGGCGGTGAGTGGGGGGGGGGGGGGGGAGCGGGACCCCCGGGACAAACCGTGACCACCGGGGCGACGGAGGGGATTGCAGGGACACAGCGGGATCTCCAGACACGGCGGGATCCCCGGAGACACAGCGGGACCCCCGGGGATGGCAGGGACACCCCAGAACACAGCGGGACAAACCCGGACCCAGCGAGGACGGCAGGGACACACCGGGACTATTAGAGACCCCCCGGGGATGGAAGGGACACACCGGGAGGGGCAGCGACACACCAGGACCCCCGGGGATGGTGGGGACACAGCGGGACCCCCGGGAATGACGGGAACACACAGCAGGACCCCCGGGGATGGTGGGGCTCACCGGGGCCGTGAGGGACTAGCCGGGACACACTGGGACGAGCAGGGACCCCCCGGAGCTGGCAGGGACACAGCGGGATCCCCCGGGACCCCCGGTTCCTTCCGCCGCCCCGGGCCCGGCCCGGCTCTGCCCGTGCTGCCCGCCCCCCCCGCCCCTCTCACCGCATCGCTCCGCTCCGCCCAGGTCGGGGATGGGCTGACACTGCCCGGGCTGGGCACCGAGGGGCTGTGGGACCCCCCGGGACCCTCCGCCAGCCCCAGCGAGGGGAGCGCGGCCCCGGCACTGCTCGGGAGCGAGAAGGAACCGCCTGCGGTGAGGAACTCCCGTCCCTCGGGATCTCCGGGTAGCGGGAGCAGCGCCGGGATCTGTTGGAAGGTGACCGCGGAGTGGTCCCTGCTGCCACCCCGGGGGTCCCCGCTGGCATCCACACCGGGCACGGGGGGGTTGCGGAAGGAATAAAGACCCCAGGCTGAGCGGGGGGATCCCGGAGATGGAGCCCCCCGCCGCCCCCCTCATCCCGGGGGTGGGGGACGAGGTGACGCTGGTGGCCGGGCTGGCGGTGCTGGCGCTGGCGCTGGTACTGGCCTGGCTCTCCACGTACGTGGCCGATGGCACCAGCCAGGCCCTGGGCACGGGGGACGCCGCTGTCATCCGCCTCGGGCCCCTCCCGCCCTACGGGGGGGCCGCGGGGGCGGCAGAAGCCCCGGAGCCCCCCGGGGTCCCCGAGAACACGGAGGAGAAAACTGAGGAGGAAGAAGGGGCGGTGGCGCAGGGGGACAGCGGCACCACCCCCGACCCCGGCCTGGAGCAGCTGCTGGATGTCCAGAGCTTGTCCCAAGGGATGGCTGAGCCCCGCGCCCCCGGGGAGGGGGATCTGTGCCCCGGACTCATCAAGATCCGCCTCAAGTTCCTCAACGACACCGAGGAGGTGGCGATGGCCCGGCCCGAGGACACCGTGGGGGTCCTCAAGAGGTAAGTCCTGAGGGACAGGGGACATGGGGAACGATGCCAGGCTGCCAGCCCACCCCCCCACAGCTCCTGTGCCCCCCCCAGTGCAAACAGCCCTCACCCAGCAGAATGGGAGAGGGGTTTTATCCATCTTGTTCTTCCAAAAACACCAAGGAGGGGGGATTTAAAACAAGTTTAAAAGAGGAGGTGGCACATGGTGGTGGTGCCATCGCTGTCCCCCTGCACTGTCCCCTCCCCGTTTTACAATGAGGGGGAGGGTTTTCCACCAGGTGTGTCCACAAGCCCATTCTCTGCCACCTCCAACCTCTGCCCTCCTCCCACAGCAAATACTTTGCGGGCCAGGAGAGCCAGATGAAGCTCATCTACCGGGGACAGCTGCTGCAGGACCAGGCGCGGACGCTGCGCTCGCTCCGCATCACGGACAACTGTGTCATCCACTGCCACCGCTCCCGGGGAGCCACCACGGCCACCCCCGCCCTGCCCGACCCTGTCCCCGCCGTCCCCACGGCCCCGGGGCTGCCCCTGGGTGGGGGGACCCTCATGGTCCCCACGGTCATGGTGGTGCTGGCGCTCGGGTGGTATTTCCGTGTCAACTACCGGCAGCTCTTCACCACCCCGGCCACCGTGTCCCTCATCGGGGTCACCGTCCTGGTCACCTTCCTGGCCTTCGGGGTGTATGGACAGTCAGGATGAGGCGGGAAGGAGCTGGGGAGGCACCCCAGTGTCCCTGTCAGCACACTGTCCCCGTCCCTGTGGCATTACAGTGACCAGAGCCAGCACGGCAGGGGCTGTGTTCGTCCCAGCCTCGCTGCCAGATTTTATCCCCCCAAAAAAGGGCTGTGCCCCCCGCCCCCAACTCAGAACTCCATTCATCCCACTCCCAATCCCAGCTCTGGGGGAGTGGGACAGCACTGGAATGGGCCGTGGCTTCTTTTTAAAGCAAATAAAGGGTGTTAAGTCACCCCAGCGCTCACCTTCCCACCCTGGGGTTGCTTATTCCCCCCCTTCCCGTGCTTTTTGGGGGGTTATAAAAACAAATCCAGCCTCACACGTGGTAAATGGAGTGGTGGCCGGGGGGAGGGGGGGGTAACAGCCCTGCTTAATTAACCAGCCGTAATTAATGCCAGGGATACCAAGTCAAGATGCAGTTTTATTTACAGGGGCAGCCACAACCCACTCACGGGACACACAGACCTCACAAGGGCTCAGCTCCCCCCGGGAGGGGGGACACGCAGAAACACTGGGGGCTGGGGGGTGAGGACACTGACCTGGGGGGTCACAGGGCACATCCAACCCCCCAAGCCCCGTTACACCCCTTGGACCCCAAATTTGCAGCGCCTCTCCCGCAGCCAGAGGGGCTAAAGCTGTTCTCCCCCCCCTCAAGACCCCAGCTCGCTGTGCCCTCCCCAGGCAGCTGAAGGGGGGCTCAGGGTGACCCCCTGTGTTTTTGGCTGCCCACACCCCCATCCGCAGGCCCCGGGGCACACTAAGGCCAGCTCGGTGCGCTCCGGTGGCCAGGCCCCCCCAGCCCCAAAGCCACACTGGGAGGGGCCACACAGGGGTCCCCATGCAGTGAGGAGGGGCCCCCCCGCAGCATTTGGGGGTGCCCAGGGTTCTGTGGGACCCCCCCAGCCCAGCCTTTAGCAGCAGTTTGAAAACAATAGTGAATCCAGAGTCGAGAGCACCATAATTTGTGAGCCCCACCGAGAGGACAAGCCACGGCCCTGGGGTGGGGGGACAGACACAGTGTCCCCCCAGGGACACAGGGCCAAGGGGGGTGGGGGGGGTCAGACAGCCATGGGGGGTACAACGGAGGGGACAGAACCAACCCTGTCCCTGATGCAGCCCCTGTGATGGAGAACAGCTCGGGTTGGGACGTTATCGTGGGGCTGGGGGTGACCTGGATCCAGCCAGAGGGACCTGTCCCCCCCCCAGCCCACACAGCAGGGTGCTGGTCCCGGCCCCCCCAGCCAAAAGCAGAGCCTGTGGGAGTGCAAACACCAGCCAGAGCTGGTGGGGGGTCCCCAATGACCCCCCTGACTGCAGCAGCAGGTCCCCGGGCATGCGGGGAGCGGAACAACAGAGCTGCCCTGGGGGTATGAGGTGGGGGGGCTCTGCCTTGAAGCCAGACTGTGCTGTGTCTACCCCCCCATTTTGCTCCTCTCAGCCCCCCCAGGCTGTCCCTGGCAGGTTGGGGCCCCCCCTCCCCACACAGTTCAGCACAGAGACGGTCACAGCAGCTACCCCCCCACCTCCAGAGCCCCCCCCAAACAGCCCCAAACACGAAGGATGCAGCATGCAGCCCCCCCAGAGCCCCGTGTGAGGGCACTGCCAGGCCCCCACCAGCTGAATCCAGACACAGCTGAAGAGATTTGGGGCACAGGGGTGTCCCCACTTGTCCTCTGAGTGGGAAACACCCCCCTCCAGCGTGCCCCCCACCCCTGAGCCAGCCCGACCAGCGAGAGCCAGCCTGGGGCAGGGATGGGGGGGCAGCCCAGGGTGGGGGGCTCACCCCAAAACCCTGCAGCAGAGGGGATCCACACCCCCCTCACCCAGGCCTGGACTTGCCCAGGGGGTTCAGGTGCCCCCCACCCCGCTGGGGTAAGTGAGGAGCGGGTGTAGAGGGGGCACAGCTGGGTTTGGGGGGCACTGGGGAGGGGAAGGGGGTGGTCATACCCCCATATCCGAGCCAGGCACCCCCTCAGTGCCCCAACGGGAGCCCCACGTACAAAAACTGTCACAGAATAAATAGAGGCACTGGGGCAGGCAGGGAGGAACGGGGGCACTAGTGGGGACTCCCCAAATCCAGCCCCGCTCCAGCGACGGCCGAGTCCTCTGTGCCCCAGGTACCCGCTTTGTGTCCAACCCAGGGGGCTCTGGGGGGGCTGCCCCGGCCCGTGGCCGTCCGTCTGTCCGTCCTGGCCCCCCCCTCCAGCTCTGGGGGGCTCAGTTGATGTCATCATAGATGCTGGGGGTGTGGGGGGCGGGGGGCTTGGGCTTCTTCTTCTTGCTGGAGCCGAGCCCTGGGGCGCCGCTCACCAGCCCCAGGTGGGGCTTCTTCTTCTTGGTCTTGCGGGACTCGGAGTTGTTTGTACCTGGGAAAGAGGAAAAAAGGAAGAAACGGGGGTGTCAGGGAGGAGATGGGCCCCCCAAAAGAGAGAGGATCCCCCTCATCAACAATCCACACCCAGGACAATGTACCCCAAAACATTTCCCCCACCCGGGACGGTGGGTGACAAGATGTCCCAGATGCTCCAGGCTTTGGAGCCACGGTGTGTTCATCCCCTCTTGTACTGGAGAGACACCAGAAGAGCCAGTTTTGCCCCCCCAGAGGGGTCTGTGCCCCAAGCTTTGCCCCTCAAAGGGGTCTGTCCCCCAGAATTTGCCCTGCAGAGGGCTCTGCGCCCCAGGATTTGCCTCCATGAAGGGGCCTGTTCCTCAGGATTTCCCACTCAGAGGGGTGTCTGCCCCCAGATTTGCCCCATGGAGGATTTTATGTCCCAGTATCTACCCCATAGAGGGGTCTGCGCCCCAGTATCTGCCCCACAGAGGGGTCTGTGCCCCCAGATTTGCCCCATGGAGGGGTCTGTGGCTCTAGATTTTCCCCCCAGTCCCCCAAACACTCACTGGCTTTGGAGGAGGCCGAGTCGGAGGGGGAGATGTCGGAGGAGCCGTCCCACTGCAGGCGGCTCATGAGGGCCTGGCTCTCGGCCACCTCGAAGCTGTCATTCTCCACGCCGGCCTCTGCCTCGGGCAGGGACCTGGGCACAGGTGTCAGGGGGTCCCCAGCCCCCGGCATGGGGGGTGGGGGGAACAGAGCCCCCACAATGCCAGGGGGATGCCCCGAGCTCAGCCCAGCTCCCCATCACCGCACATCCCAACTCCAGCCGTAACCTCCCATCCCTTCCCGGGAGCCTCCCCATCCCCAGCCCCCCCTGAGCACCCCGTGCAGCCCCCCCAGTCCCTGTTCACAGGGGACAGTGACCCCAGGACCTTGGGGACCCCCGAGGCTGTGCCCACTTACGCGGAGGGACCGAGGAGGTAAACGCGGACTGCCCTGCGCTGCTCATCCGTGTGCTGGGGACACCGCAGGGACCTGGGGGATGGCATTCAGGGTTCAACCAGGTGCTTCCCCTCACCCTGTGGGCATCCAGGCACGTTGGGGACCCCCACGAAGCCCCCCCCACCAAGCCCTACAGGGATGCTAGCCCGGGATGCTCTCACCTGGTGCACATCTTCTTGGTGTGCTCGGAGATGACCCCACATTGCTGGGGAGGGAAGGGACAGGTGAGTGTGGGGGGGGACAGGTGAGTGACCCCTGGGCTGTGCTCTGCCATCACAGCCCAGGGGACCCCAATCCTAGGGATCCCCCAACCTCCCAGTGCTGTCCCATCCCCCCAGAGAGGGCAGCCACCACCCTGGGCCACCACATCCCCCAGGATCAGACCCACTGTACATCCCTGTTCCCAGCCTCTAACCAGCTCCAGTGGGATGGAGCTGAGCTGGGAAAGATCCCTGGGGTCCCAGCCCCCCTGTTTGGCCAGGGATGAGGTCCCTCTGGAGCCCCCTGTGCCCCCCATGCCCCCCAGTCCCACACCGTGGTGAGCAGTGTCCGCAGCTCCTCGGGGCCCAGCGTCTCGTAGTTGATTCCTGCCGAGTTGCTGTACTGGGGGGGCAGAGAGCGGGGTCAGGGCTGGGGTGGGAGCAGGGGGGATCCTCCCAAGGGGGCAACAGGACCCCCCTGGGGGGGCAGAGGAGGGACCAGGTGCTGTTTCTCCTGGGCTCACCTTGAAGGGATCGGGGTTCCCACCGATCTCGCCTGGGAGAGAGGAGGGGTGAGGGGGGATGAGGGGGGTCCTGCCTGTGGTCTGGCCCCCCATGGGACCCCTGGTGCCCCCTCCCACTGCCACCACAGTGAGAGCCCCACCTCCCCACAAGCCCCACCCACTGCAGCTGCCCCTCCCACCCCAATACCTGCCCCTTTACACCCCACCCATCCAAAATACTCCACCCTCATTTACATCCCCCCCACCCAAATGCCCCCCACCACAAAACCCTGCTCCCACCCCAAGCCCCACCCCCCACGATGCTCCACCCCCACAGATGCCCCACCCTAGGCAGTGTAAGCCCCTCCCCAATGCATAAGCCCCACCCCCAGCAGTGTAAGCCCCACCCCCTCACCATTTTTGTGTTTCAGGGACTTGGACCTGCGGGGCGAGTTGGGGTTCTGCAACAAGAGGGGGGTGTTGAGGGGTGTCCCATGTCCCCCCCATGGCCCCCCCACACCCCGCAGCACCCCCTGCCCCCTCACCTTATCCGATTTCCTCTTCTTTGCTACGGGGAGAGACAGAGAAGGGACAGATTTGACCTTTTCTGGTGGATTTGCAAGCCCAGGGCATCCCCTTCCCCATGGACAAAACACCTCCCACACGCACCCTGGACTGGGGGTCAAGGGCCACAGGGCAGGCAGGACACATCCCCCACCCCTGAGGGGACCAGGGACCCCCCACCTTTCTTCTCAGAGCCGTAGGACCAGTCGTTGTCATTGATGTCGTCGTTGTCCTCCTGGTCACTCTCTGACTTGTTCAGGTTGTTGCTGCTCGCGATCCTGGGCGGGGAGGGAGGGGAGGGGGATCGTGGTCAGGACCTGTCCCACGTCCTCCATGGAACCTCAGGATCTGTCCTGTACCCTCCCACCTCCCCAGCACCCCAGGGTTCATTGTGCACCCTCATACACTCACTATGATCCATCGCCTGCCTCCCCCAGCACCCCAGGATCCGTCCTGCATCCTCCCCAGGACCCATCCTGCATCCTCCCCAGGATCCGTCCTGCATCCTCCCCAGGACCCATCCTGCATCCTCCCCAGGATCCGTCCTGCATCCTCCCCAGGATCCATCCTGCATCCTCTCCAGGATCCATCCTGCATCCTCCCCAGGATCCATCCTGCATCCTCTCCAGGACCCATCCTGCATCCTCCCCAGGATCCATCCTGCATCCTCTCCAGGATCCATCCTGCATCCTCCCCAGGACCCATCCTGCATCCTCTCCAGGACCCATCCTGCACCTCCCATCCTCTCTGGCCCCCACATCCTCCCCAGCACCCCAGGATCTATCCCACATTCTCCCTAGGACCCATCCTGCACCCTTCCACCTCCTTGGCACACTAGGATTCATCCCGTACTCTCCTGTCCTCCCCAGAACCTCAGGATCTATCCTATATCCTCTCTGGCATCCCAGGATCTGTCCTGTGCCCTCCCATCCACCCTGGCCTCCAGGATCCACCCTGCACCGTCCCTGGCTCCCCAGGATTCATCCCACACTTCCCATCCTCCCCAACATCCCAGGATCCAGAGAGGGACCCCCACCAAGAGCAGGGGGGGACAGAGGACCCAGGATTTCCAGTGTGTTTTCCCAGGATGGAGTGAAGCCATGGGTGAGAACAAGAGCAACTGGAGGTGGGACTCCAGGGTTGTTGGGCAAGAACAGACACCCTCGCAATGAAAAGTAAGGAGAGGGGAGACCTTGATGCTGAATTCCCATCCCCAGGCTCATCAGTGCCCAAATCTACTGCACCCCCATAGAGAAGAAACCTACCCCCAACACCCCTTGTGCCTCAGTTTCCCCACAGAGAACACCTCCAGTCCTCCCCACCCTCATCCCCCCTCACACCTCAGTTTCCCTATGGATAAGACACCTGGCCCCACACCCCCAACCCCCTCGTGCCTCAGTTTCCCCTCTGAGAACAATCCCAGCCCCCCCCAACCCTCAGCCTCCCTCATCCCTCAGTGTCCCCATGCAAAAGAGATCCAGCCACCCACCCTCAGCCCCTTTTGTGCCTCAGTTTCCCCTCTGAGAACAATCCCAGCCCCCCTCATGCCTCAGTCCCTCTCATGCCTCAGTTTCCCCACTGAGAAGACACAGCCCACCTCATGCCTCAGTATCTCCATCCAGAAGACACCCAGCCCCACATCCTCAGCCCCCCTCATGCCTCAGTGTCTCCATGGAGAAGAGACCCAGCCCCCCACCCCCAGCACCCCTCACGCCTCCGTTTCCCCTCTGAGAACACCCCCAGCACGCCCCCCCTCACGCCTGAGTTTCCCTATGGATAAGACACCCGGCCCCACACTCCCAAGCCCCTCGAGGCTCCATTTCCCCTCTGAGCACACCCCCAGCCCCCCAGCAGGGCCCCCCACACTCCGGGGTGCCCCCCAGCCCTCCGGGTTCCCACCTGCGGTTGGCGATGCGGCTGCTGTTGCGGCCCATGCCCAGGCACTTCTCCAGGTGGGGGGCGAAGCGGGAGGCGGCGATGCTGCGGCTGCAGTTGGGGCACACGCACTCCTTGTTCTTCCACTGGTTGTACACCTGCCCGAAGATGTCCACGCCCGGCTGGTCCACGATCTCTGCGGGGGGGACACGCTCAGACCCCGCCCCGAGACCCCCACTCTGCTCTGGGGGGAGGCTTTGGGCTGCCAGACCCTTCCTTTAGGCTGCCAAACCCAACCGAGACCCTCCCAAAACTCCCCTTCTGCTCAGTGTGTCCTTCGGGCTGCCAGACCCTCACAAGAACCCCCTGACATCTCCCCTCTGCTCTGGGGAGAGCTTTGGGCAGCCAGGCCTTTCCTTTGGGCTGTCAGACCCTCCTGAGACTCCCACCTTGATCCTGGGGGTTCTTTCGGCTGCCAGACCTTCTTGAGACCCCCCCCTCTGCTCTGGGGGGTCCTTTGGGCTAACAGACCCTCCCTTTATGGTGCCAGACCCCCCACCCAAGACCCCTGTTCTGCTCTGGGGGGTCCTTTGGGCTGCCAGACCCCCTCCATTCCACTCTGGTTCAGGGAGGTCTCTGAGCTGCCAGACCCGCTGTTCGGGCTGCCAGACCCTCCCGAGACCCCCCTCTGCTCTGAGGGGGTACTTTGGGCTGCCAGACCTTCCCTTTGAGCTGCCAGACCCTCCTGAGACACCCATTCTGCTCTGGGGGGTTACTTTGGGCTACCAGATCCTCCCCAAGGGCCTCAAGGCAGCTTTTGAGGGGACTGACACCAGCAGTAGCACAGTCAGGGGGGTCTCCACTCCCCTCCCACCCCAGCTGTGCCCCCCCATGGCCCAGCACCATGTTTTGGGGTTCAGTTCACCCCACATTTACCCCTCTGGGATAGTTTGGTCACTGCCAGTTTGGTCACCATTTGGGTGTTTAATCCCCCTCAGCACCCCTTAAACCCAACCCCCTGTGCCTGCGGACCACTAATTCCCCCACAGCTTCTCCAGTGGCACTGGGAGCAGGGGGCTGGCTGTGTCCCTGTCACCAGTGTCACCCCGACCCCAGGGGGAGCTTGGGGGGCTCACCAAAGTCCTTCATGCTGTCGGGGTCCGTGTCATCCAGGAAGAAGTACCCACACTTGACAGCCCGGTGCACCTCGAAGCAGAGCCCCAGGCAGGCATCCTCCACCAGCTCCGTGTAGATCTCGTGTGCGATGGCCTGGGGGGGCCAGGGGGGCTGTTAGTGATGGGGGGGACACCCCAGGGGGCACACAGACCCCGGGTGGGGGGCAGCTCACCTCCAGTTTGCTGTTATCCAGGCCAGACAAAGACATATCCTCCATTTTCATTTGCAGCTGCTCGCGGAGAAGTCACGGCGAACACTCATAGCACGGGACACGGGGGGGGCTGGCAGGGGTCAGGGGGGGCATGATGGCACCTCACCCCCCACCAGGAGAATCCCCCCTGCCCCCCTCCCAGCCAAAATCCCACTGCACACCCTGGGATGGCCCCAAGATGCGCTTTGGGGGTACCCAAGAGGAAGAGTCCCTGCGTTAAACCCCCCAGGAATGAAGTGGGGGGCTCGGGGGTCTCCCAGCTACCCATGAACCCCCCCAGACTGACATGGACCCCTCCCAGCACAGCAAAGACCCCCTCCCAGGCTGGTGGGGAACACTGGCTGCCATGGGGGATGTGCCCCCTGTGTCCATCCTGTTGTCCCCCACCCCTCAGGACAGGCCCAACCATCACCAAGGCATCAAGCCCCACCCAGAAGCCCCCCTGAATCCCCCCAGGATTATCTCTGGACTCCAGGGGTGCACAGAGTACTTGTGGTGCCCCCCAAACCAGCCCCCCCACCTCAGGGTGGGTTTTACTGCATCACCCTCCCTTGCAGAGGATGGAGGGGGGACAGGGCAGGGAGGGGAGCAATGTGTGCCCCCCACAAAAGGGGGGCCTGGACCCCCCTGATGGGGTCTAAAAACCCCAAACTTGTGTCCAGACCCCTCTCAGCACCCACCAATGGTGCTGACCAGTGGTACCTCTAATTGTCATGGAGGGGGGGCTCTGATCAACCACTGGATGGGGGGGACACAAGGGGGGGTACCCTTGTCCCCACCCCACAGCCCAATCCCCCTGAGCTGGGGATTTCTCTTCCTTTCACAGCAAAAAGAGGAAACAGGGAATTGGATACAGGGAACTGGTTCAGCCCTCACCCTCCTGGGACCCCCCTGGGCCCCCCCCCTGGGTTGAGGGGTTGGTGTGAGCCCAGAGAGGGTCAGGGGGGGCTGCCCAGGGCCCCCCCACCCCACTGCAGGCAGGGCTGGAGGCTCCGGGGGGGAGGCTCGGGGGTGGGGGGGATGAGAAGTCTGGATGCTGCATCAGGCTGGGGGGGTGAGGAGAGCAGGAAAGGGGGGGAAAGGGGCCTCAGGGGGGTCTCACATAGGGCTGGGGGGGCCCAAGGAGGGTCCTGGGGGCTCTCAGGATGGGCAGGGGGTACAAAAGTGGGGGGAATAAGGAGGGGTTTAGAGGCACCCTTGGGGCTCTTGGGAAAGGCAGGGGGGACAGAAGGGGGGCTCAGGGCCTGGGGGGTCTCACATTGGGCTGGGGGGGCCCAGGGACAGTCCCTGGGGGCCCTCAAGATTGGGAGGGAGAGGGTAGAAAAGGGGAGGGAAGGGGAGGGGTCTCAGGTCCTGTGGGTCCAGAGAGGGTCTGGGGACCTCTCAGAATGGGGAGGGCAGAACACAGGGGGAAAGAAGGAGGGGCTCAGGGTCTGGGGGTCCAGGAAGAGTCCTGGGGGCTCTCAGGCAGGGGGGGGGGGACAGGAAAAGGAGGGAAAGGGGGCTCAGGGGGTCTCCCATAGGGCTGGAGGGACCCAGGGAGGGTCCCAGAGGATTTCAGGATTTGGGGTGGACAGAAAAGGGAGAGGGGAAGAGGGGGGGTGTCTCAGAGTCTGGGGGTCCAGGGAAGGTCCTAGGGGTTCTCAGGATGGGGAGGGGGATAGGAA
>NW_020885307.1:0-1915 GCF_003945725.1 Corapipo altera
TCTCAACCAGACTGCAACCACCATTCTCAACCAGACTGCAACCACCATTCTCAACCAGACTGCAACCATCACTTTTCAACCACACTGCAACCATCACTCTTGACCAGACTGCAGATCATTGCTCTCAAACAGGCTGCAACCACCATTCTTGACCAGACTGCAATCACCACTTTTCAACCAAACTGCAACCACGACTCTCAACTGGACTGCAACCACCACTTTTCAACCAGACTGCAACCACCACTCTCAAACTGCAACCACCACTCTCGATCAGACTGCAGATCATTGCTCTCAAACAGGCTGCAACCACCACACTCAACCAGACTGGAACCCACTTTTCAACCAGACTGCAACCACCACTCTCAACCAAGCTGCAACCACCACTCTCACCAGACTGTGACCACCACTCTAAACCACACTGCAACCACCACTCTTGACCAGACTGTGACCACCACTCTCAACCAGACTGCGACCACCACACTCAACCAGACTGCAACCACCACTTTTCAACCACACTGCAACCACCACTCTTGACCAGACTGCGACCACCACACTCAACCAGACTGCGACCACCACTCAAACAGACTGCAACCACCACTTTTCAACCAGACTGCACCACCACTCTCACCAGACCGTAACCACCACTCTCACCCAGACTGCACCACCACTCTCACCAACCCCTTTTCCCCTCTCCTTTCACTTTGGACTCAGGGGGGGCCCAACAAACACCACTCTGCTCCTGCCCCAGGGTGCTGGGTTATACATCTGGGTTTTGTGGGTTAAAACCAGTTGTTTGTATAATCATACTTACTGTATTATTTTATTAAACTGGTATTCTGACTTACAATCTCTCTTTGGGGTTGAGTTCATTTCCCCTGCTGGTTTACCTTTAAACCAGCACAGGGTCTTACCTTGCCGTAGGTGCTGCCGGGGGAGTAGGAGCCGGAGCCGGCGTGGGAAGGGCTGGACAGGGCCTGGAGCTGGGGGCTGAATCCACTCACACACCCCGAGGAGAACTTGGGGCTGGCGCTGGGGGAGCGGGAGGGGCTGTAGCTGAGCACACACTGCCCCTGGATCGGGGGGGACGGCGGCAGGGACAGCACCCGCTTGGCTGCTGCGTCCCGAGGGGGGGTGACCTGCACGGCTGAGGGGGGGACAGAGGGGTCAGCCCAGACCCTCCGACCTCTGAGCACACACAGCACCCCCCAGGCTGGCTCAGGGATGGAGGGAGGGCACAAGGGACACCAAAGGAAGGACACTGAGGGGCTGGAGCAGGGGCAGAGAAGAGCAGCGAGGCTGGGGAAGGGACTGGAGCACAAGTGCTGTGAGGAGAGGCTGAGGGAGCTGGGGGGGCTCAGCCTGGAGAGGAGGAGGCTCAGGGGAGACCTCCTCACTCTCTGCAACTCCCTGACAGGAGGGGGGAGCCAGGGGGGTTGGTCTCTTTTCCCAGGCAACCATCAGCAAGACAAGAGGGCTCGGTCTTCAGCTGTGCCAGGGGAGGTTTAGGTTGGATATCAGGAAGAATTTCTTTGCAGAGAGGGTGCTCAGCCATTGGAATGGGCTGCCCAGGGAAGTGGGGGATTCTCCATCCCTGGAGGTGTTTAAGGACAGACTGGATGTGGCATCAGTGCCATGGGCTGGGAACCACGGCGGGGTTGGATCAAGGGTTGGGCTGGATGATCTCAGAGGTCCCTTCCAACCCAGCTGGTTCTGGGATTCTGTGATGAAATCTAAAATCAGGGAATATTTTGGGATGAGGGGATCTAAAATCAGGGAATATTTTGAGCCAGAAGGGACCCACCAGGACCATCCAGCCCAACTCCTGTCCCTGTACAGACACCCCCAAAATTCCAGTTCAGTTCACAGCCTGTGTCAGAGGAGGGAATCTAAAATCAGGGAATATTTGGAGATGAGG
>NW_020885307.1:16915-21579 GCF_003945725.1 Corapipo altera
ACCACAAGCACAACCTTGTGTTTCTGTGCCAATGTAACTTCAGATTTCTGTACAAACACAACTTCTTATTTCTGTACAGCTGTAAATTCATATTTTTTATACAAGCACAGCCTCATATTCCTGTACCAATATAACTGCAGATTTCTGTACAAGCACAACTTCAAATTGCTGTACAGGTGTAACTTAATATTTCTGTAAAAGCACAATTTCATATTTCTTGCAGGTGTGACTTTGTATTTCTGTACAAACACAACTTCCTATTTCTCTATGAGCATAAACTTTATATTTCTGTACAGGTATAACTTTATATTTCTGTACAGGTGTAACTTCACATTTATGCTCCCACCTCGGGGACATTTCCATGTGATATTGTCCTTTTCAGGCAAGAAAAACAGGGGGTTTTCCCACAAGTGGGAAAAGTTGGGAAGCAGCAAAGTGAGAAGAGCTGGATGGAGGAGCCAGACCTGGGGTGTGTTGAGCTGAGGGGGCTGCAAAGCTCCTGCAGGGAGGGAAAAATCCTACAGGACAAGGGGCTGCAGCTTCCCAAAAGAAAATAATTATCCAGGATATTCTCATTTTCTAGGACATCCCGCGTATTTCTTAATTTTTTTTTTCCACTCTGCTTCAGGTTTGTGCAGACACAGTAATGTCCAAGTTGCTGGTGGAATGTGTTAGTCCTTTATAAAAAAAATCATGGAATCCCAGGATGGTTTGGGTGGGAAGGGACCTTAAAGCCCATCCTGTTCCAACCTTGACACCTCCCACTATCCCAGGTTGCTCCAACCTGGCCTTGGACACTTCCAGGGACCCAAGGGCAGCCACAGCTTCTCTGGGCAAAACCTGTGCCAAAAAAAGCTGATTATTGGAAAACATTCAGCGACAAAAACCAGAGTTGGAGAAGGGGGGAGATAAATTTAAACAGGACGAGACCTGATTTGGCAGATCCAGCTTTGTGGGTGATTTAATTTGGTTGGAAAGTCTCTTGGCTTTGACTCATTTCCTGAGGAAGAGGACGAAAGGAAGGTTTGAGGAGATCAGAGGGAAAAAATCCTGCCCTGCTCCTCTCCCGGCGTTTTCGTTATTCCGGCGGGACGTGACTTAATCCCGTGTTTTCTGCTGACACCTGCTGGCCCTCAGCAGGAGGGTTTTTGTGGGCCCTACCCAAACAACCCAGGAAGTTTTATGGTGGATTAACTATCCCATGGGATGGTGTCACCGGGAGAACCGGTCTTTAATCTCCGGGGACAGGGAACTAAAAAACACAAAGCTGCAACCGTGGAGGTGGCTGGGGACAGCCCCTTGAGTTTGAAGGTCTTGGTTTCCTAATTTAAGGAAAATTCAGTTGGAAATAAACAGCCAGGGTCATTACACTCGCTGTGCAGATTTTCCAGAGAGATCAAAACGGAGAGTTCTGCCTCTAAAACGACGCTGGTCCCATGTACAAGTGATAAACCACACACTGAAATCCCTACTCATTCCTTATCCAGGGCATTTTCAAGGTGCCTGGTGGATTGGGAACATGGAATGGAACAGAAATAACAGTTCCCTCACCAGTAATCCAAAAAGAACTGGTGTTATAACCAACTAATTCTGATTATCCAGGGGCCCTTGCTGATGTTGCAGGTCTAAATCAACAAGAGGAGAAAAGAAATATTTCCAGGCAAAAGGTGAAATTTTCTGGGATTTCTTTCCTAACTGGGATAACTCTCCTAACTTTCTGGGACTTCTCTCCTCACAGTTGGTGTTTCTGTTCCTTAAAACCATGCCCCTCATTCCTTACCTCTGGTGACATTGGAAAAGTGTCAGCGTTCAGAAATATTGGAGCAATCCAACAAAAGGGGGTTGTCGGGCTCTGCTCCCAGGGAACGAGGGACAGGAGGAGAGGAAACGGCCTCGAGCTGTGCCAGGGGAGGTTTGGGTTGGATATTGAGGAAAATTCCTTCCTGGAAAGGGTGGTCAGGCCTCGGAAGGGGCTGCCCGGGGTAAGGGGGAGTCCCTACCCCTGGAGGGATTTAAATCCCTGTGGATGTGGCACGTGGGGACATGGGGCAGTGGTGGCCTCGGCAGTGCTGGGAAGGGTTGGACTCCGTGATCTCGGAGGTCTTTTCCAACCCCAAAAGGTTCTCCAGTGCAGCAGGGAGACACTCTGGTTGGGGGAGGTTCATTTGACCTTTCACTCCTTCCTGTGTCCCCAGGGTGTCCCTGACTCACTGCACGACTCCACATCCTCTTGGGACAGCGAGGAGAGGACGTCCCAGCCCTGCCCACGTTGGAGTGCCCTAATTGGCAGCACTAATTGCCCTGACCAGGCTTGTGGAGGGTTCCCACCCACCCCCCCCCCACCCCTTGGCGTGGGAGCCCCATTTAAACCGAGCTCACTTCTTTTGGGCCTCACTGGAGCTGTGCTGGGTCCACGCTGGACTTGGGCTTGTGGTTGTTTCCCTCCTGGCTGTGGAGCTGCCTTGGGAACATCTCTGAGGACCTGGACCCTCCTGGCTGTTCCTGGTCAGTGCCCCCAGACCCACTCTGTGGGGTCCCCTGGGGCTCTGCTGCTTGTGGGGTCCCTAATCCTAGTCCTAATCCTAATCCCCCCTGCCTTGCTTAGGTCCCCACTCCCCCCTGCCTTTCTGTCTCTTTTGGCTTCCTGCTGCTCCCTAATTCCCTGGGGTGTTTTGGACCCTGGGATCTACCCTATGGATGTTTTCAGCCTCTTAGAATCCTGGAATGATTTGGCTCGGGAGGGACTTCAAAGCCCATCCAGTTCCAACAATTCCACTATCCCAGGTTGCTCCAACCTGGCCTTGGACACTTCCAGGGATCCAGGGGCGGCCACAGCTTCTCTGAAAAACCTGGACTGGGGCCTCCCCACCCTCCCAGCCAGCAAGTCCCTCCCAATATCCCACCTAATCCTGCCCTCTGGCAGTGGGAAGCCATTCCCTGTGTCCTGTCCCTCCCTCCCTTGTCCCCAGTCCCTCTCCAGCTCTCCTGGAGCCCCTTCAGGTCCTGCAAGGGGCTCTCAGCTCTCCCTGGAGCCTTCTCTTCTCCAGGGGAACATTCCCAGCTCTCCCAGCCTGGCTCCAGAGCAGAGAGAATCCAAAATCATGGAATCCCAGGATTGTTTGGGTGGGAAGGGACTTCAAAAACCTCCAGTGCCACCCTTGCCATGGGCAGGGACACCTTCCACTATCCCAGGTTGCTCCAACCCGGCCTTGGACACTTCCAGGGATCCAGAGGCAGCCACAGCTTCTCTGGGAAATCCATTCCAGCCCCTCTCCACCCTCCCAGCTAGGAATTTCTTCCCAATATGCCATTTCTCCCCGCCCTCTGGCAGTGGGAAGCCATTCCCTGTGTCCTGTCCCTCCATCCCTTGTCCCCAGTCCCTCTCCAGCTCTCCTGGAGCCCCTTCAGGCCCTGCAAGGGGCTCTCAGCTCTCCCTGGAGCCTTCTCTTCTCCAGGGGAACCCCCCCAGCTCTCCCAGCCTGGCTCCAGAGCAGAGGAAATCCAGCCCTTGGAACATCTCCGTGGCCTCCTCTGGCTTCACTCCAACTTCACCCAAACCTGTGGCTTCTCTCCAAACCCTGCAGGACCTCCTGGCTCTCGTGGGAGGGAAGAGCTGGAGGCCTCTGGAGCCCCTCAGGGAGGGTCAGGAGTGGGTACAAAGGTCTGGATTTAAACACAGCTCCTTAAATGCAGAGGGTGGAGGAGGCTCTGGATGGTGCTGATCAGGAATCCTGGAGCTGGTTGGGATACTTTGGATCCTGACACGTTTGGCAGGATCTCTTGGCAGCCTCTAAATCCGTGAGGGATGTCAAATGAGTAATGAAACAAGCTCTAATTTTGCCCTGGATTAAATCCCTGCTTCCTGTTTTCATGGAGTGAATCCATGGGACAGAGCTGGCTGATTCCTTAGGGACTATTGAAGTCCATAAACTACAGGTGGGATTTGACTTCCAGGGGAATTACTGCAGTTCCAGAAGCAGGGAATCAGCAGGAAATCCTCATGATGGTTCCTGACTCTTAGGATCAATTTTTGTTGTTTGATTAGTGCTTGTTTTCCCAGAATTGGGCTCTGTGACCCCTCCCAGACCCGAGGACTCTGTGCCCTTCGTGTGCCCCCAAGACACGACAGTCACAGGGTGACTAATTCCTACGAGCCAAAACAGGCTGGATCCCTGCCTGAGGCTCCCTGTGTTCCCAAAAACACGAGCCCTGGCCTTGCACAAGACTTGCTCGGGGTCTGAACCCATGACAGGCCTCCCTGGGCATGGAGGGATCACGTGGGAGTGGAGACAAGGGGAGGAACAGCAGGGAGGTGATGTGAAAAGCTTCCTCTGGGAATTGTCACTTGGAATTTCCTTGTTCTCCTGAGGTGGATGGAGCAGCTGAACCATCTCCCTCCCAATCCCATATTCCCAGGAATCCCATCTGCAGGTGCGACTGCAGGCTCAGCTCCTGGCTCTTCCTCAGCAACAGTTTTAGTGGGATTAATAAAAGTGGATCCAGCTCCTGGTTGTTCCTCAGCAACATTTTTAATGGGATAAAAACCAAGTGGATCCAATTCCTTGTTGTTCCTCAGTAACGTTTTTAATGGGGTAGATTAAAAGTGGATCCAGCTCCTGGTTGTTCCTCAGTAACATTTTTAGTGGGATAAACAAAGAATGGAT
>NW_020885308.1:0-473 GCF_003945725.1 Corapipo altera
GAATCCTCCTCCAGGAATCCCAGGAGTGGTTCCCACATTCCCACTCCCACCTGGCTTCCCATTACCAGACGTTGGGAATCTTCCTCCTGGAATCCTCCTCCGGGAATCCCAGGAGTGCTTCCCACATTCCCACTCCAATCTGCTTTCCCATTCCCAGACATTGGGAATCCTCCTCCAGGAATCCCAAGAGTGGTTCCCACATTCCCACTCTCACCTGGCTTCCTGTTACCAGACACCGGGAATCCTCTTCCTCCAGGAATCCCAGCGGTGCCTCCTGCATTCCCACTCCCTCTGGCTTCCCAATCCCACCCCCTGTGCCTCCACCTCCTCCTCCTCCCTCTCCCTGCATCCCGAGTTTCCCGGTTTACCTGGACCAGTTTGTCTATTCCCAGGGCTCGATCCAGCTCCGCCAGCTCCGTCTCGTCCTTCCCGCTCAGGAAGGACACGAGTTGCTCCAGCAGCGCCTTCTCGTC
>NW_020885308.1:10473-18804 GCF_003945725.1 Corapipo altera
CTGGAAACCCTGGAATGCCGAGGTCTATCCAAACTCTCTGGAAATCCGGAATGTCAAGGTCTATCCACAACTCTCTGGAAATCCTGGAATGCCAAGGTCTCTCCATAACCCTCTGGATATCCCGGAATGCTGAGGTCTGTCCTGGACCCTCTGGAAATCCTGGAATGCTGAGGGAAATCCTCATCCCTCTGGAAATCCTGGAATGCCGAGGTCTCTCCATAACCCTCTGGATATCCCGGAATGCCGAGGTCTGTCCTGGACTCTCTGGAAATCCCGGAATGCCGGGATCGGGATCGTCTCCTGAAGTTTTTTTAATTAGTGGAGGAAACTTGAACCTGGTTTTTTTTTGGGATCTGTAATTTTAGCGGGATCCCATGGAAACACAAAGCCATGGGAACACAATGGGAGAAATGTGGGAATGTTGGAATGTGGGAATGTTGAAACGTTGGAACGTCGGAATGTCAGAAACCACCGACTGGCGGTCAGAGGACTTGGAAAATCCTTGGCTCTGCCGCGGATAAATGGGAATATTCCAGGCTGGAATTCCAGGAAAAGAAGGCGGGACACTCCCAGAGCTGGGATAACCCGCCTGTTTTTCTGGGAAAAAAGGTTGGGAATGTGGTACTTACTCCTCGGGTTTGCTCAGCGCTCCGCGGGGCTCCGGCCATGGAATCGGATCCCCCATTCCCGACGGACCGAACTGCGGATCCGGGACACCCAACTCCAGCTCCGGCATTCCTGAGGGAGGAAAAATGGGATGGAGAGAGGTGAATCCATGGAAAAGGTCGACAACATCCCAAAGCACCCCAAAGTATTCCAGTTACGCCGCTTTTCCAGGGAAAATTAAGGATGCCAGGGGTGAAATCTCAACCAGGGGGAAATCGCACATTTCCGTTAAGAATTCCAAGGAAAATTGTTCCTATCCAAGGTTTTGGAGAGGAACAAAGTGTATCCCAAATCCAGGAGAACCTCCCGCCCCTCTCCTGGCATTGGATCCAAATTAAAGCTGGAGTAGATTCCGGAAAAATGCCAACCAGGGGGAAATCCCAGTTGGAAAATCACCAGGAATCGACCTTTCCGACACGTTTCCCTTAAGAATTCCAAGGAAAATTGTTCCTCTCCAAGGTTTTGGAGAGGAACAAAGTGTATCCCAAATCCAGGAGCACTTCCCACCCTCTCCCGCCACCGGATCCAAATTAAAGATCCCGGAGAAATCCCAACCAGGGGGAAATCCCAGGGGGAAATCACACGTTTCCCTTAAGAATTCCAAGGAAAATTGAAGGAATTCCAAGGAATTCCAGCAGCGGGAGAGGATCCAAGTCTGTTAAATTAAAGCTGGAGCAGATCCCGGAGCCCAAATCCTGGGATACGGAGGCCGGAGACGTGATGGGAAACAGGGATGGGGATGGGAGATCCAACAAATCCCGGGAATCACCCAGAGGGGCAGGAGATGGAAAAGGGAAGGGTTGGGAATCTTCATCCGCCACATCCCAAAATCCCAAATTCCTGAGGGAAAGGCTGAAGGCGGAAATCCTGGGGTTTTTTTTATCCCGGTGGATCCTTTTCCCGAGAAATTTGACTTCCAGAAAAAACTCTTTCTCCAACTCCCTGGAAATCCCGGAATGCCGAGGTTTATCCATAACCGTCTGGAAATCCTGGAATGTCGAGGGAAATCCTGGAATGCCGCAGTCTATCCATAACCCTCTGGAAATCCTGGAATGCTGAGGGAAATCCAGAACCCTCTGGAAATCCTGGAATGCTGAGGTCTCTCCATAACCCTCTGGAAATCCAGGAATGCCGAAGTCTGTGCTCAATCTCTGGAAATTCTGGAATGCTGAGGGAAATCCAGAACCCTCTGGAAATCCTGGAATGCTGAGGTCTCTCCATAACCCCCTGGAAATCCTGGAATGCCGAGGTCTGTCCATAACCCTCTGGAAATCCTGGAATGCCTAGGTCTCTCCATAACCCTCTGGAAATCCTGGAATGCTGAGGTCTCTCCATAACCCCATGGAAATCCTGGAATGCAGAGGTCTATCTGGAACCTGCTGGAAATCCTGGAATGCTGAGGGAAATCCTGGAATGCTGAGATCTATCCACATCCCTCTGGAAATCCTGGAATGTCAAGGTCTATCCATACCCATCTGGAAATCCTGGAATGCCAAGGTCTATCCAAACCCTCTGGAAATCCTGGAATGCCGAAGTCTCTCCATAATCCTCTGGAAATCTTGGAATGACGAGGTCTATCCATATCAATCTGGAAATTCTGGAATGCTGAGGGAAATCCTGGAATGCCGAGGTCTATCCAAAGCCCCTGTTGATCCCGGAATTCCGAGCTCTGTGGTGTTTGTCCATCAGTGATTCCAGCCGGGAATTCGGTGGGACCGTTTCCGCTCCGACTCTTTTCCCAACCCAACATCCCATGGATAACAACCCCCGACAGTTCCTGGGAATCTGAGCCACCCCCCCCTTGGAAAAGGAGCTGGAAAATCCCTGGAGAAACCGGCACGGGCGGGAATGACCTGAGGGGAGGGAACGAGCCCATCCTGGAAGCTCAGCCCTGGAATTTTCCCAGGGAATTCCCTGGAAAGCTCCGTACCTGTGTCCGGAGGGAAGGGATTGGGAGCCGTCCCGGTGCCTCTTCCTGGCTGGGCCGGCCCGCGGCCGTGGGGGCTCCCGGTATTCCCGGGACATGGCCCCGGTCGGAGCTGGGCGGGATCCATGGGATCGCAGAACTCGAAGGGAGCCCGGCCGGCCGGAACGCCCTGCCCGCCACTGAGCGCTGGAAAACAGGGAAAACAGGGAAAAGAGAGTCAATGCCAAGGGAAAACAGCCATGGGAAGGGAAGGGAAGTTTGGGAAGGAAAGGTTTGGGAAGGGAAGGTTTGGGAAGGGAAGGTTTGGGAAGGGAAGGTTTGGGAAGGTTTGGGAAGGTTTGGGAAGGGAAGGTTTGGGAAGGGAAGGGAAGGTTTGGGAAGGGAAGGGAAGGTTTGGGAAGGGAAGGTAAGATTTGGAAAGGTTTGGGAAGGGAAGGGAAGGGAAGGAATTCCAGAGTGCTTTGGGTTGGAAGGGACCTTAAGGATGATCCCATTCCAAACCCTGGCTGTTGGCAGCTCCTCAGGGAATGGCTCAGGGAAGCACCAACACTCCACAGGGAATAAGCTCCTAATTATATCAGAGCATTGGAGATCGGGAAGGAATTCCCAGCTGGGAGGGTGGGAAGGGGCTGGGTTGGAATTCCCAGAGAAGTTGTGGTTGCCCCTGGATCCCTGGGAGTGTCCAAGGTCGGGTTGGATTCCCTTGGAGCCACCTGGGATAGCGGGAGGTGCCAGGGTTGGAATGGGATGAGCTTTTCCCTCCCCCTGCTCACCCTCCTCTCCCTCCCATCCCAAATCCATCCCTTTGGGATGAGCCACCTACGGGTGAGTCCCGTGGGAGCTCTGGCCGCGGTGCTGGGCTGGAGCGGCGCCGCCAACAGCTCCGGCTTCACCGGCACTCCGGACACTCCGGACACGCCGCCCTCGCTCCTCTCCGGGCCGCACATTCCCGGCAGCTGAGCCGCCTTTTCCAGCGAGGGGAGGAGCTGATCCAGCTGCTCCAGTTCTGCAGCAAACTAGGGAATGAAGGGAAAAAGGAACAGGATGAGCGACGGCAGCAGGAGGGGTTTTGGAGCCCACGGAGCTTCCCGAGGATTCCCAGAACACCGAGAGTGGAGAGGGAAGTTGTCGTCCATCCTGGAGATGGGGGAGGAATTCCTGGTTGGGAGGGTGGGGAGAGGTTGGGATGGGATTCCCAGAGAAGCTGTGGCTGCCCCTGGATCCCTGGGATCCCTGGGATCCTTTCCAAAGAAAGGTTGGAGCAGCCTGGGATAGTGGGAGTTGTCCCTGAACATGGAAAAGATGGAACCAGCACTGGAGAAGGTGGAATCAGCACTGGAAGAGGTGGCACCAGTGCTGGAAAAGATGGAACCAGTGCTGGAAAAGATGGAACCAGCACTGGAGAAGGTGGAACCAGCATTGGAGGAGTTGGAATCAGCACTGGAGAAGGTGGGATCAGCACCAGAAGAGCTGGAATTGGCACTGGAAGAGTTGAAATCCCTACTGGAGAAGGTGGAACCAGCACTGGAGAAGGTGGAACCAGTATTAGAGGAGTTGAAATCCTCGCTGGAGAAGGTGGAATCGGCACCGTAACAGCTGGAACCGGCACTGGAGGAGGCGACACCAGGAACCCACAGAATCCCCAGGACATCTCCCACACCCCCAGATCCCACGGAAACCCCCCCAAAACCCTCACCCCTCCATCCCTCTCACCTGCCCCTGCGTCTCCATCTTGACCTCCTCGGCCGCCGCCGGAGCCTTGGGAATGGCGGCCGGCGCCGTGTGACACGGATCCATCGCCGGCTCCGCCTTCTCCACCTTCACCTTCACGTCGTCCAGGCTGAGCGCCGGCGCCGCCCCCAGCTCCTTCTCGTCCTTGTCCAGGAGGTACCTCAGTAGCTGGTGGTCCTTCACGTCCTTCTTCTTCAGCGCCTCCGCCTCCGGCGCCGCCGTCGGAGCCGCCGCCGGAGCCGCCGCCGCCGCTGGAGCGGCGCTGGGAGCGCTCTCCTTCTTCTCGTGCTCCATGGCCAGCGCGGTGAGGTCGGATGGGCTTCCCTCCTGGAGCAGGCGGTGCAGGATCTTGTGCCGCTCCGTCAGGGAGCTGTGGGAGGACGGGCAGGTGCCGGTGCTGCCGCCGCCTGTGCTGGTGCCGCCGGCGCCGGCGGCGCTCCCGGTTCCCAGCGTCACCAAGGATTCCTTGCAGCTGGTGTCGGCGTCGGCGGCGTGCCGGAGCTGCTGCTCCGCCGTGCTGGCCAGGAGCTGCACCAGCTTGTGGCTGGTGGCCTGTGAACACTTGGAGTCACCCTCAGCGTGCAACATTCCTGAATCCAGCGCTTTGCCCTCCCCGCCGGCGGCACCACCGGCGCCGCCGTCCGCCTGGATCATCTCGCTGAGGATGGAGGCGATCTCCTTGCTGTCCTTGGAGTCGGATTTGCCGGCGAGGCGGCCGGGAGAGCTCTGAGAGCCACTCAGCTGCCTCAGCACCGGCGGTGGCGGCGGCGTGGAATATCCCACCGGCGTTCCCGGCCCTTCCGGCAGCCCCGGCACGGGAGCACCGCCGGGGAACGGGCGAGCATTCCCACCGCCGGCATTCCCGCCGCCGGCCATGCCCACGGGCGAGTGCATGGAGGGCACAGCGGGAGAGAAGGGGTTGCCGGGCCCTCGGGAGCGCGGCACCAGGCCGGGGCTGAGGCGGTGGCGCGGGGACAGGAATTGCGGCGGCGGCGGCGGCGGTGGCGGGATGCCGGGGCTGCCCATGGGCGAGCCGGAGAGGGGCAGGGCGTGGTTGCCACCCTGGTTCTGGCTTAAGGCGGCGACGCCGGCGGCGGCTCCCAGCTGGCTCCCAGGAGAACATCCGTAGCCGGAGGGTTGGCCGGAGTTGCCGGTCACCATGGTGCCGTTGGAATTGGGGACGGAGGGAGGAGGAGGCAGCGCCATTCCCGGCCCCGGAGAGACGTTGGGGGTCAGGGTGGGGCCGGAGCGCGGCAGGGACATGCCGGAGCCGGGGTTGTCCTGCGGGGAGAGCATCCCGTGATCCCTGCAAAGGAAGAGGAGACGTCGCCTTTGGAAAACCTTCGGCGTCTCTGCTCGGAGGGCTCGGCTTTCCCTGGATCTGTTCTCCCCAAAAACGGGATTCCAGAGGCTCACCGGATTCCCCCTTCTCCGGGTATGACATTCCCAATGTTCCCTTCCATCCCAGCACAGGGGGTGGAAGACCCACAGAACCCCAGATCCAGGGAACTCGCATCCATATCCTCACCCTGCCCTGTCCCGTCGCTCTCCCTCCCCAAAATATTCTCTGGGAATGGGAAGCGCATCAAGAAACCTCCCCTGGAGCTCCCTTGGCAAAACATGGATAACCAGGAGCCGGGAAGCTGCTCTGAGCCTCAATGGGATCCCCCCTCCAAACCAGCTCCAGGCACCACCAGTGGATCCTCTTCCCAACGTAGGGAATGGGAAGAGTTGGATACAACTTCCCCACAGTGGGAAGAGGAGGGACAGACACCGATCCCTGTGCGGGATCAGTGATGGGATCCAATGAAATGGTTGGAGCTGAGTCAGGGCAGATTTTGGATGGATTTTGGGAAAAGGGGGCGGTTGGGCACCGGGATGGTCTCCCAAGGCTTCCAGAGCTCAGGGAGCATTCAGGATTTGGGGTATCCCGTGAGGGGTTGGGATTGGGA
The DNA here is from genome assembly GCF_003945725.1 of Corapipo altera. NCBI lineage: Eukaryota > Metazoa > Chordata > Aves > Passeriformes > Pipridae > Corapipo > Corapipo altera. The sequence goes on from NW_020885308.1 coordinate 16,750, forward strand.
TGGACGATCCTGGAAGGGTCCCTCCCGGCCGGGAAATCCCAGAATGGCACCATTCCCTTGGTAAAACATGGATAACCAGGAACCAGGAAGCTGCTCTGAGCCTCAATGGGATCCCCCCTCCAAACCAGCTCCAGGCACCACCAGCGGATCCTCTTCCCAATGTAGGGAACGGGAAGACTTGGATACAACTTCCCCACGGTGGGAAGAGGAGGGACAGACACCGATCCCTGTGTGGGATCCACGGGAATGGTTGGAACCAGGGCAGGTTTAGGATGGATTTTGGGAAAAGGGGGCGGTTGGGCACCGGGACGGTCTCCCGAGGCTTCCAGAGCTCAGGGAGCGCTCGGGCGCGGTGGGATTGGGATGGACGATCCCGGGACGGTCCCTCCCGACCAGGAAATCCCGGGATGGGGCGATCCCGGCTCCGTACCTGTCGATGACGTGGACGCCCATGATGAAGGGCTGCACCTCGGGGTTGGTGGGGTAGCAGAGCTTGCACTTGGTGTGGGCGCTCAGCACCGTCCCGTCGCTCAGCGTGAACCGGTACGAGGGGCTGAAGGCGGCGCCGCGGGTCATCACTGCGGGGACACGCCCGAAACATCCCAAAAATCAGCGGGATCCCACCCCATGGAGCCACAAACCTTCCCCAGGAGTTATTCCCACAGCCTGGCTTTTCCCAAAAATCTCTGGGAGACAGTTTTCGACCCCTACACAACATCTCCATGGATGTCCAGGGCAATCCCCAGAAAACACACCCAAAATCCCAAAATATCACCTCTGGGATAATCAGGATCGGGATCTGACCCCACAGCACCACAAACCTTCCCTAGGATTTATTCCCACAGTCTGACTTTTCCCAAGAATCTCTGGGAGCCAATTGGCTGATATTCTAAACTCCACAACATCTCCATGGATATCCTGGGCAATTCCCAGAAAATGCACCCAAAATCCCAAAATATCACCTCTGGGATAATCAGCATCAGGATCTGACCCCACAGCACCACAAACCTTCCCTGAGGATTTATTCCCACAGCCTGGCTTTTCCCAAAAAACCCCTGAGCACCCACTGGCTGATGTTCTGACCCTCCCCATCTCCGGAGCAATCCAAGGAATTTTGCCCCCCAGGAGATGAAGTTTTCCTGCTCTTCCTGCTCCATCAGAATTCCTGAGGGGTTGTGACATGAAATCATGGAATTGTTAAGGTTGGAAAAGACCTCTGAGATCCCGGGAGTCCATCGACATCCAAGGAAAGGTAAAATATCCCATCCTCAAACTAAGAAACAACAGGGAAGAGACAATTCCCGAACCTCTCCAGGCTCAATCCCAGAGATTTCAGGGAATTCAGCCAAAGGGACAGGTGAGATTTTTGGTTTTTTAAGGAGAACACCCCGTTTTTAAGGAAAAAAACCCTGTTTGGAAGTGAAGTTGCTTGGAAAAGGCTCCACTTCCCCCCGTGGATGGATCCGAGGGATGAGGGATCAGTGATGCTCCAGCTGGGAATAAATCCCCGTGCTCCACTCCTTCCACACCTCCCAGCTTCACCTCAAATCCCTGGAAAGCTGATCCTGATCCTCCAACACCCCCAGGGTGTGTTATCCCACATGGAAAACCCGCCTGGAAAACCTCGATCCTAGAGATACCAAAAATTCCAGCTGCTCCCCCCGTTCTGTGTAACCTTGAACCCATCCCAGCTCGGAGTTGCCCATTCCCAGCTCCATCTCAAATCCCTGGAAAGCTGATCCTGATCCTCCAACTGCCCCTGGGTGTGTTATCCCACATGGAAAACCCGCCTGGACAACCTCAATCCCGGAGATACCAAAAATTCCGGCTGCTCCTCCCGTTCCGTGTAACCTTGAATCCACCCCAGCTTGGAATTGCACATTCCCAGCTCCATCTCAAATCCCTGGAAAACCCATCCCGATCCTCCAACACCCCCTGGATGCGTTATCCCAAATGGAAAACCCGCCTGGACAACCTGAATCCTGGAGATACCAAAAAATTCCGGCTGCTCCTTCCAACCCTAAACCCATCCCAGCTCGGAGCTGCACACTCCCA
>NW_020885308.1:18904-21480 GCF_003945725.1 Corapipo altera
CATTCCCAGCTCCATCTCAAATCCCTGGAAAGCTGATCCTGATCCTCCAACACCCCCTGGGCACGTTATCCCATATGGAAAACCCACCTGGACAACCTCAATCCTGGAGATACCAAAAATTCCGGCTGTTCCTCCCGTTCCGTGTAACCTTGAACCCATCCCAGTTTGGAATTGCACATTCCCAGCTCCACCTCAAATCGCTGGAAAGTCCACCCCAATCCTCCAACACCCCCTGGGCGTGTTATCCCACATGGAAAACATGCCTGGAGAACCTCAGTCCTGGAGATACCAAAAATTCCAGCTGCTCCTCCCGTTCCGTGTAACCTTGAATCCACCCCAGCTTGGAATTGCCCATTCCCAGCTCCATCTCAAATCCCTGGAAAGGTGATCCCGATCCTCCAAGACCCCCTGTGCATGTTATCCCACATGGAAAACCCGCCTGGAAAACCTCAATCCCGGAGATACCAAAAATTCCAGCTGCTCCTCCCGTTCCGTGTAACCTTGAACCCATCCCAGCTCGGAGCTGCCCATTCCCAGCTCCATCTCAAATCCCTGGAAAGCTGATCCTGATCCTCCAACTGCCCCTGGGTGTGTTATCCCGCCTGGAAAACCTGAATCCTGGAGATACCCAAAATTCCAGCTGCTCCTCCCGTTCCGTGTAACCTTGAACCCATCCCAGTTTGGAATTGCACATTCCCAACTCCACCTCAAATCCCTGGAAAGCTGATCCTGATCCTCCAACACCCCCTGAGCACGTTATCCCACATGGAAAACCCACCTGGACAACCTCAATCCCGGAGATACCAAAAAATTCCAGATCCTCCTCCCTCTTCCTCCAATCCTAAACTCATCCCAGCTCGGAGCTGCACATTCCCAGCTCCACCTCAAATCCCTGGAAAGCTGATCCTGATCCTCCAACACCCCCAGGGTGTGTTATCCCACATGGAAAACCCGCCTGGAGAACCTGAATCCTGGAGATACCAAAAATTCCAGCTGCTCCTCCCGTTCCCTGTAACCTTGAATCCACCCCAGCTTGGAATTGCACATTCCCAGCTCCACCTCAAATCCCTGGAAAACCCATCCCGATCCTCCGACACCCCCTGGATGCGTTATCCCAAATGGAAAACCTGCCTGGACAACCTGAATCCTGGAGATACCAAAAAATTCCGGCTACTCCTTCCAACCCTAAACCCATCCCAGCTCGGAGCTGCACACTCCCAGCTCCACCTCAAATCCCTGGAAAGCTGATCCTGGTCCTCCAACACCCCCTGGGCGTGTTATTCCACATGGAAAACCCGCCTGGAAAACCTCGATCCCAAAAATTCCGGCTGCATCTCCCGCTCCCTGTAACCCCGAACCCATTCCCAGCTCGGAGCTGCCCATTCCCGGCGGGAAGCGGATCCCGGTACCTTCTTGGAAGAGCTGCTTGGCGTAGGACGGCTCCCGGCCCTGGGGTTGGAAGAAGGCGTAGATGCACTTCCGAACCAAATCCTCCCATCCCGTCCTGCCGGCGGCGCGCAGGGAGCTGGTGTCGATGGAGATGATTTTCCCTGGGAAAGAGGGAGAAGCCACCGGCACGCTCAGGTCCGGGAATGTGGGAAGTTCGAGGAGTTGGGGATGGCCCGACGAGGGAGAGGTTGGGGCGGGATGGGGTAGTGGGAGGTGTCCCTGAACATGGAATGGGATGAGCCTTAAAATCCCTTCCCACCCAAACCACTCTGGGATTCCAGGATAAAGGACACTCAGAATCCTTTCAGAGAGATTTTTATGGAATGTGGGGATGGAAAAGGAGGGAAAGGGGAAGGGAGACCCTGCCCTGAGCCCCGAGATTCCCAGGGAACCCCCTTGTTCCCTGAACTCCTTCCCAGGGAGGAGTTGGGCTGGGGATGGATCCAATGGCAGGGGATGGATCCAGGCTGGGAGAGCTGGGAATGGCCAGGCTGGAGAAGGGAAGGATCCCGGGAGAGCTTGGAGAACATTCCAGAGCCTGAAGGGGCTCCAGGAGAGCGGGAGAGGGACTTGGGATCAGGGCCTGGAATGACAGGAGCCAGGGAATGGATCCCAGTGGGAAAGGGGAGATTTGGGTGGGAGATTGGGAAGGGATTCCTGGCTGGGAGGGTGGGGAGGGGCTGGGCTGGAATTCCCAGAGAAACTGTGGCTGCCCCTGGATCCCTGGGAGTGTCCAAGGCCGGGTTGGATTCCCTGGGATAGCGGGAGGTGCCGGAGTTGGAACTGGATGAGTTTTCAGCTCCCTTCCCACCCAAAGCAGCCTGGAATTCCACGATTCCCATCTTTCCCTCCCACCCCTCAGCCCCCACAATCCGAGGGCTGTTGGATCAGGGGGATGTTCCCTCCGGGTGTCGCCCACACGGAGCTTTTCCACTGGGGAAGAACTTGGGAAGATGTTCCGGAGCCCGACGCCGCATCCCAGGGCCTCTTCCCTCCCGGAACATCCCGCCCCGCTCCGGGGGATTCCCGGGATTCACCTGTGGTGTCCTGTTTGGTGATGAAGGATTCCGGAGGGGTGATGGCGGGTCGGGGCAGTCGCCGGGCGATGCAGATCAGACACGACTGGA
>NW_020885309.1:0-473 GCF_003945725.1 Corapipo altera
GAATCCTCCTCCAGGAATCCCAGGAGTGGTTCCCACATTCCCACTCCCACCTGGCTTCCCATTACCAGACGTTGGGAATCTTCCTCCAGGAATCCTCCTCCGGGAATCCCAGGAGTGCTTCCCACATTCCCACTCCAATCTGCTTTCCCATTCCCAGACATTGGGAATCCTCCTCCAGGAATCCCAAGAGTGGTTCCCACATTCCCACTCTCACCTGGCTTCCTGTTACCAGACACCGGGAATCCTCTTCCTCCAGGAATCCCAGCGGTGCCTCCTGCATTCCCACTCCCTCTGGCTTCCCAATCCCACCCCCTGTCCCTCCACCTCCTCCTCCTCCCTCTCCCTGCATCCCGAGTTTCCCGGTTTACCTGGACCAGTTTGTCTATTCCCAGGGCTCGATCCAGCTCCGCCAGCTCCGTCTCGTCCTTCCCGCTCAGGAAGGACACGAGTTGCTCCAGCAGCGCCTTCTCGTC
>NW_020885309.1:10473-18759 GCF_003945725.1 Corapipo altera
CTGGAAACCCTGGAATGCCGAGGTCTATCCAAACTCTCTGGAAATCCGGAATGTCAAGGTCTATCCACAACTCTCTGGAAATCCTGGAATGCCAAGGTCTCTCCATAACCCTCTGGATATCCCGGAATGCTGAGGTCTGTCCTGGACCCTCTGGAAATCCTGGAATGCTGAGGGAAATCCTCATCCCTCTGGAAATCCTGGAATGCCGAGGTCTCTCCATAACCCTCTGGATATCCCGGAATGCCGAGGTCTGTCCTGGACTCTCTGGAAATCCCGGAATGCCGGGATCGGGATCGTCTCCTGAAGTTTTTTTAATTAGTGGAGGAAACTTGAACCTGGTTTTTTTTTGGGATCTGTAATTTTAGCGGGATCCCATGGAAACACAAAGCCATGGGAACACAATGGGAGAAATGTGGGAATGTTGGAATGTGGGAATGTTGAAACGTTGGAACGTCGGAATGTCAGAAACCACCGACTGGCGGTCAGAGGACTTGGAAAATCCTTGGCTCTGCCGCGGATAAATGGGAATATTCCAGGCTGGAATTCCAGGAAAAGAAGGCGGGACACTCCCAGAGCTGGGATAACCCGCCTGTTTTTCTGGGAAAAAAGGTTGGGAATGTGGTACTTACTCCTCGGGTTTGCTCAGCGCTCCGCGGGGCTCCGGCCATGGAATCGGATCCCCCATTCCCGACGGACCGAACTGCGGATCCGGGACACCCAACTCCAGCTCCGGCATTCCTGAGGGGGGAAAAATGGGATGGAGAGAGGTGAATCCATGGAAAAGGCCGACAACATCCCAAAGCACCCCAAAGTATTCCAGTTACGCCGCTTTTCCAGGGAAAATTAAGGATGCCGGGGGTGAAATCTCAACCAGGGGGAAATCGCACATTTCCGTTAAGAATTCCAAGGAAAATTGTTCCTATCCAAGGTTTTGGAGAGGAACAAAGTGTATCCCAAATCCAGGAGAACCTCCCGCCCCTCTCCTGGCATTGGATCCAAATTAAAGCTGGAGTAGATTCCGGAAAAATGCCACCCAGGGGGAAATCCCAGTTGGAAAATCACCAGGAATCGACCTTTCCGACACGTTTCCCTTAAGAATTCCAAGGAAAATTGTTCCTCTCCAAGGTTTTGGAGAGGAACAAAGTGTATCCCAAATCCAGGAGCACTTCCCGTCCTCTCCCACCACCGGATCCAAATTAAAGATCCCGGAGAAATCCCAACCAGGGGGAAATCCCAGGGGGAAATCACACGTTTCCCTTAAGAATTCCAAGGAAAATTGAAGGAATTCCAAGGAATTCCAGCAGCGGGAGAGGATCCAAGTCTGTTAAATTAAAGCTGGAGCAGATCCCGGAGCCCAAATCCTGGGATACGGAGGCCGGAGACGTGATGGGAAACAGGGATGGGGATGGGAGATCCAACAAATCCCGGGAATCACCCAGAGGGGCAGGAGATGGAAAAGGGAAGGGTTGGGAATCTTCATCCGCCACATCCCAAAATCCCAAATTCCTGAGGGAAAGGCTGAAGGCGGAAATCCTGGGGTTTTTTTTATCCCGGTGGATCCTTTTCCCGAGAAATTTGACTTCCAGAAAAAACTCTTTCTCCAACTCCCTGGAAATCCCGGAATGCCGAGGTTTATCCATAACCGTCTGGAAATCCTGGAATGTCGAGGGAAATCCTGGAATGCCGCAGTCTATCCATAACCCTCTGGAAATCCTGGAATGCTGAGGGAAATCCAGAACCCTCTGGAAATCCTGGAATGCTGAGGTCTCTCCATAACCCTCTGGAAATCCAGGAATGCCGAAGTCTGTGCTCAATCTCTGGAAATTCTGGAATGCTGAGGGAAATCCAGAACCCTCTGGAAATCCTGGAATGCTGAGGTCTCTCCATAACCCCCTGGAAATCCTGGAATGCCGAGGTCTGTCCATAACCCTCTGGAAATCCTGGAATGCCTAGGTCTCTCCATAACCCTCTGGAAATCCTGGAATGCTGAGGTCTCTCCATAACCCCATGGAAATCCTGGAATGCAGAGGTCTATCTGGAACCTGCTGGAAATCCTGGAATGCTGAGGGAAATCCTGGAATGCTGAGATCTATCCACATCCCTCTGGAAATCCTGGAATGTCAAGGTCTATCCATACCCATCTGGAAATCCTGGAATGCCAAGGTCTATCCAAACCCTCTGGAAATCCTGGAATGCCGAAGTCTCTCCATAATCCTCTGGAAATCTTGGAATGACGAGGTCTATCCATATCAATCTGGAAATTCTGGAATGCTGAGGGAAATCCTGGAATGCCGAGGTCTATCCAAAGCCCCTGTTGATCCCGGAATTCCGAGCTCTGTGGTGTTTGTCCATCAGTGATTCCAGCCGGGAATTCGGTGGGACCGTTTCCGCTCCGACTCTTTTCCCAACCCAACATCCCATGGATAACAACCCCCGACAGTTCCTGGGAATCTGAGCCACCCCCCCCTTGGAAAAGGAGCTGGAAAATCCCTGGAGAAACCGGCACGGGCGGGAATGACCTGAGGGGAGGGAACGAGCCCATCCTGGAAGTTCAGCCCTGGAAATTTCCCAGGGAATTCCCTGGAAAGCTCCGTACCTGTGTCCGGAGGGAAGGGATTGGGAGCCGTCCCGGTGCCTCTTCCTGGCTGGGCCGGCCCGCGGCCGTGGGGGCTCCCGGTATTCCCGGGACATGGCCCCGGTCGGAGCTGGGCGGGATCCATGGGATCGCAGAACTCGAAGGGAACCCGGCCGGCCGGAACGCCCTGCCCGCCACTGAGTGCTGGAAAACAGGGAAAACAGGGAAAAGAGAGTCAATGCCAAGGGAAAACAGCCATGGGAAGGGAAGGGAAGTTTGGGAAGGAAAGGTTTGGGAAGGGAAGGTTTGGGAAGGGAAGGTTTGGGAAGGGAAGGTTTGGGAAGGTTTGGGAAGGTTTGGGAAGGGAAGGTTTGGGAAGGGAAGGGAAGGTTTGGGAAGGGAAGGGAAGGTTTGGGAAGGGAAGGTAAGATTTGGAAAGGTTTGGGAAGGGAAGGGAAGGTTTGGGAAGGGAAGGAATTCCAGAGTGCTTTGGGTTGGAAGGGACCTTAAGGATGATCCCATTCCAAACCCTGGCTGTTGGCAGCTCCTCAGGGAATGGCTCAGGGAAGCACCAACACTCCACAGGGAATAAACTCCTAATTATATCAGACCATTGGAGATCGGGAAGGAATTCCCAGCTGGGAGGGTGGGAAGGGGCTGGGTTGGAATTCCCAGAGAAGTTGTGGTTGCCCCTGGATCCCTGGGAGTGTCCAAGGCCGGGTTGGATTCCCTTGGAGCCACCTGGGATAGCGGGAGGTGCCGGGGTTGGAACGGGATGAGCTTTTCCCTCCCCCTGCTCACCCTCCTCTCCCTCCCATCCCAAATCCATCCCTTTGGGATGAGCCACCTACGGGTGAGTCCCGTGGGAGCTCTGGCCGCGGTGCTGGGCTGGAGCGGCGCCGCCAACAGCTCCGGCTTCACCGGCACTCCGGACACTCCGGACACTCCGGACACGCCGCCCTCGCTCCTCTCCGGGCCGCACATTCCTGGCAGCTGAGCCGCCTTTTCCAGCGAGGGGAGGAGCTGATCCAGCTGCTCCAGCTCTGCAGCAAACTAGGGAATGAAGGGAAAAAGGAACAGGATGAGCGACGGCAGCAGGAGGGGTTTTGGAGCCCACGGAGCTTCCCGAGGATTCCCAGAACACCGAGAGTGGAGAGGGAAGTTGTCGTCCATCCTGGAGATGGGGGAGGAATTCCTGGTTGGGAGGGTGGGGAGAGGTTGGGATGGGATTCCCAGAGAAGCTGTGGCTGCCCCTGGATCCCTGGGATCCCTGGGATCCTTTCCAAAGAAAGGTTGGAGCAGCCTGGGATAGTGGGAGTTGTCCCTGAACATGGAAAAGATGGAACCAGCACTGGAGAAGGTGGAATCAGCACTGGAGAAGGTGGAACCAACATTGGAGGAGTTGGAATCAGCACTGGAGAAGGTGGGATCAGCACCAGAAGAGCTGGAATTGGCACTGGAAGAGTTGAAATCCCTACTGGAGAAGGTGGAACCAGCACTGGAGAAGGTGGAACCAGTATTAGAGGAGTTGAAATCCTCGCTGGAGAAGGTGGAATCGGCACCGTAACAGCTGGAACCGGCACTGGAGGAGGCGACACCAGGAACCCACAGAATCCCCAGGACATCTCCCACACCCCCAGATCCCACGGAAACCCCCCCAAAACCCTCACCCCTCCATCCCTCTCACCTGCCCCTGCGTCTCCATCTTGACCTCCTCGGCCACCGCCGGAGCCTTGGGAATGGCGGCCGGCGCCGTGTGACACGGATCCATCGCCGGCTCCGCCTTCTCCACCTTCACCTTCACGTCGTCCAGGCTGAGCGCCGGCGCCGCCCCCAGCTCCTTCTCGTCCTTGTCCAGGAGGTACCTCAGTAGCTGGTGGTCCTTCACGTCCTTCTTCTTCAGCGCCTCCGCCTCCGGCGCCGCCGTCGGAGCCGCCGTCGGAGCCGCCGCCGCCGCTGGAGCGGCGCTGGGAGCGCTCTCCTTCTTCTCGTGCTCCATGGCCAGCGCGGTGAGGTCGGACGGGCTTCCCTCCTGGAGCAGCCGGTGCAGGATCTTGTGCCGCTCCGTCAGGGAGCTGTGGGAGGACGGGCAGGTGCCGGTGCTGCCGCCGCCTGTGCCGGTGCCGCTGGTGCCGGCGGCGTTCCCGGTTCCCAGTGTCACCAAGGATTCCTTGCAGCTGGTGTCGGCGTCGGCGGCGTGCCGGAGCTGCTGCTCCGCCGTGCTGGCCAGGAGCTGCACCAGCTTGTGGCTGGTGGCCTGTGAACACTTGGAGTCACCCTCAGCGTGCAACATTCCTGAATCCAGCGCTTTGCCCTCCCCGCCGGCGGCACCGCCGGTGGTGCCGCCGTCCGCCTGGATCATCTCGTTGAGGATGGAGGCGATCTCCTTGCTGTCCTTGGAGTCGGATTTGCCGGCGAGGCGGCCGGGAGAGCTTTGAGAGCTGCTCAGCTGCCTCAGCACCGGCGGCGGCGGCGGCGTGGAATATCCCACCGGCGTTCCCGGCCCTTCCGGCAGCCCCGGCACGGGAGCACCGCCGGGGAACGGGCGAGCATTACCGCCGCCGGCATTCCCGCCGCCGGCCATGCCCACGGGCGAGTGCATGGAGGGCACGGCGGGAGAGAAGGGGTTGCCGGGCCCTCGGGAGCGCGGCACCAGGCCGGGGCTGAGGCGGTGGCGCGGGGACAGGAATTGCGGCGGTGGCGGCGGTGGCGGGATGCCGGGGCTGCCCATGGGCGAGCCGGAGAGGGGTAGGGCGTGGTTGCCACCCTGGTTCTGGCTTAAGGCGGCGACGCCGGCGGCGGCGGCTCCCAGCTGGCTCCCGGGAGAACATCCGTAGCCGGAGGGTTGGCCGGAGTTACCGGTCACCATGGTGCCGTTGGAATTGGGGACGGAGGGAGGAGGAGGCAGCGCCATTCCCGGCCCCGGAGAGACGTTGGGGGTCAGGGTGGGGCCGGAGCGCGGCAGGGACATGCCGGAGCTGGGGTTGTCCGGCGGGGAGAGCATCCCGTGATCCCTGCAAAGGAAGAGGAGACGTCGCCTTTGGAAAACCTTCGGCGTCTGCTCAGAGGGCTCGGCTTTCCCTGGATCTGTTCTCCCCAAAAATGGGATTCCAGAGGTTCACCGGATCCCCCCTTCTCCGGGTATGACATTCCCAACGTTCCCTTCCGTCCCAGTACAGGGGGGAAGACCCACAGAACCCCAGATCCAGGGAACCCGCATCCATATCCTCACCCTGCCCTGTCCCGCCGCTCTCCCTCCCCAAAATATTCTCTGGGAATGGGAAGCGCATCAAGAAACCTCCCCTGGAGCTCCCTTGGCAAAACATGGATAACCAGGAGCCGGGAAGCTGCTCTGAGCCTCAATGGGATCCCCCCTCCAAACCAGCTCCAGGCACCACCAGTGGATCCTCTTCCCAACGTAGGGAATGGGAAGAGTTGGATACAACTTCCCCACAGTGGGAAGAGGAGGGACAGACACCGATCCCTGTGCGGGATCAGTGATGGGATCCAACGGAATGGTTGGAGTTGAGTCAGGGCAGGTTTAGGATGGATTTTGTGAAAAGGGGGCGGTTGGGCACCGGGATGGTCTCCCAAGGCTTCCAGAGCTCAGGGAGCATTCAGGATTTGGGGTATCCCGTGAGGGGTTGGGATTGGGATGGACGATCCTGGAAGGGTCCCTCCCGGCCGGGAAATCCCAGAATGGCACCATTCCCTTGGTAAAACATGGATAACCAGGAACCAGGAAGCTGCTCTGAGCCTCAATGGGATCCCCCCTCCAAACCAGCTCCAGGCACCACCAGCGGATCCTCTTCCCAATGTAGGGAACGGGAAGACTTGGATACAACTTCCCCACGGTGGGAAGAGGAGGGACAGACACCGATCCCTGTGTGGGATCCACGGGAATGGTTGGAACCAGGGCAGGTTTAGGATGGATTTTGGGAAAAGGGGGCGGTTGGGCACCGGGACGGTCTCCCGAGGCTTCCAGAGCTCAGGGAGCGCTCGGGCGCGGTGGGATTGGGACGGACGATCCCGGGACGGTCCCTCCCGACCAGGAAATCCCGGGATAGGGTGATCCCGGCTCCGTACCTGTCGATGACGTGGACGCCCATGATGAAGGGCTGCACCTCGGGGTTGGTGGGGTAGCAGAGCTTGCACTTGGTGTGGGCGCTCAGCACCGTCCCGTCGCTCAGCGTGAACCGGTACGAGGGGCTGAAGGCGGCGCCGCGGGTCATCACTGCGGGGACACGCCCGAAACATCCCAAAAATCAGCGGGATCCCACCCCATGGAGCCACAAACCTTCCCCAGGAGTTATTCCCACAGCCTGGCTTTTCCCAAAAATCTCTGGGAGACAGTTTTCGACCCCTACACAACATCTCCATGGATGTCCAGGGCAATCCCCAGAAAACACACCCAAAATCCCAAAATATCACCTCTGGGATAATCAGGATCGGGATCTGACCCCACAGCACCACAAACCTTCCCTAGGATTTATTCCCACAGTCTGACTTTTCCCAAGAATCTCTGGGAGCCAATTGGCTGATATTCTAAACTCCACAACATCTCCATGGATATCCTGGGCAATTCCCAGAAAATGCACCCAAAATCCCAAAATATCACCTCTGGGATAATCAGCATCAGGATCTGACCCCACAGCACCACAAACCTTCCCTGAGGATTTATTCCCACAGCCTGGCTTTTCCCAAAAAACCCCTGAGCACCCACTGGCTGATGTTCTGACCCTCCCCATCTCCGGAGCAATCCAAGGAATTTTGCCCCCCAGGAGATGAAGTTTTCCTGCTCTTCCTGCTCCATCAGAATTCCTGAGGGGTTGTGACATGAAATCATGGAATCGTTAAGGTTGGAAAAGACCTCTGAGATCCCAGGAGTCCATCGACATCCCAGGAAAGGCAAAACATCCCATCCTCAAACTAAGAAACAACAGGGAAGAGACGATTCCTGAGTCTCTCCAGGCTCAATCCCAGAGATTTCAGGGAATTCAGCCAAAGGGACAGGTGAGATTTTTGGTTTTTTAAGGAGAACACCCCGTTTTTAAGGAAAAAAACCCTGTTTGGAAGTGAAGTTGCTTGGAAAAGGCTCCACTTCCCCCCGTGGATGGATCCGAGGGATGAGGGATCAGTGATGCTCCAGCTGGGAATAAATCCCCGTGCTCCACTCCTTCCACACCTCCCAGCTTCACCTCAAATCCCTGGAAAGCTGATCCTGATCCTCCAACACCCCCAGGGTGTGTTATCCCACATGGAAAACCCGCCTGGAAAACCTCGATCCTAGAGATACCAAAAATTCCAGCTGCTCCCCCCGTTCTGTGTAACCTTGAACCCATCCCAGCTCGGAGTTGCCCATTCCCAGCTCCATCTCAAATCCCTGGAAAGCTGATCCTGATCCTCCAACTGCCCCTGGGTGTGTTATCCCACATGGAAAACCCGCCTGGACAACCTCAATCCCGGAGATACCAAAAATTCCGGCTGCTCCTCCCGTTCCGTGTAACCTTGAATCCACCCCAGCTTGGAATTGCACATTCCCAGCTCCATCTCAAATCCCTGGAAAACCCATCCCGATCCTCCAACACCCCCTGGATGCGTTATCCCAAATGGAAAACCCGCCTGGACAACCTGAATCCTGGAGATACCAAAAAATTCCGGCTGCTCCTTCCAACCCTAAACCCATCCCAGCTCGGAGCTGCACACTCCCA
>NW_020885309.1:18859-21436 GCF_003945725.1 Corapipo altera
CATTCCCAGCTCCATCTCAAATCCCTGGAAAGCTGATCCTGATCCTCCAACACCCCCTGGGCACGTTATCCCATATGGAAAACCCACCTGGACAACCTCAATCCTGGAGATACCAAAAATTCCGGCTGTTCCTCCCGTTCCGTGTAACCTTGAACCCATCCCAGTTTGGAATTGCACATTCCCAGCTCCACCTCAAATCGCTGGAAAGTCCACCCCAATCCTCCAACACCCCCTGGGCGTGTTATCCCACATGGAAAACATGCCTGGAGAACCTCAGTCCTGGAGATACCAAAAATTCCAGCTGCTCCTCCCGTTCCGTGTAACCTTGAATCCACCCCAGCTTGGAATTGCCCATTCCCAGCTCCATCTCAAATCCCTGGAAAGGTGATCCCGATCCTCCAAGACCCCCTGTGCATGTTATCCCACATGGAAAACCCGCCTGGAAAACCTCAATCCCGGAGATACCAAAAATTCCAGCTGCTCCTCCCGTTCCGTGTAACCTTGAACCCATCCCAGCTCGGAGCTGCCCATTCCCAGCTCCATCTCAAATCCCTGGAAAGCTGATCCTGATCCTCCAACTGCCCCTGGGTGTGTTATCCCGCCTGGAAAACCTGAATCCTGGAGATACCCAAAATTCCAGCTGCTCCTCCCGTTCCGTGTAACCTTGAACCCATCCCAGTTTGGAATTGCACATTCCCAACTCCACCTCAAATCCCTGGAAAGCTGATCCTGATCCTCCAACACCCCCTGAGCACGTTATCCCACATGGAAAACCCACCTGGACAACCTCAATCCCGGAGATACCAAAAAATTCCAGATCCTCCTCCCTCTTCCTCCAATCCTAAACTCATCCCAGCTCGGAGCTGCACATTCCCAGCTCCACCTCAAATCCCTGGAAAGCTGATCCTGATCCTCCAACACCCCCAGGGTGTGTTATCCCACATGGAAAACCCGCCTGGAGAACCTGAATCCTGGAGATACCAAAAATTCCAGCTGCTCCTCCCGTTCCCTGTAACCTTGAATCCACCCCAGCTTGGAATTGCACATTCCCAGCTCCACCTCAAATCCCTGGAAAACCCATCCCGATCCTCCGACACCCCCTGGATGCGTTATCCCAAATGGAAAACCTGCCTGGACAACCTGAATCCTGGAGATACCAAAAAATTCCGGCTACTCCTTCCAACCCTAAACCCATCCCAGCTCGGAGCTGCACACTCCCAGCTCCACCTCAAATCCCTGGAAAGCTGATCCTGATCCTCCAACTGCCCCTGGGTGTGTCATCCCACATGGAAAAACCCGCCTGGAAAACCTCGATCCCAAAAATTCCGGCTGCATCTCCCACTCCCTGTAACCCCGAACCCGTTCCCAGCTCGGAGCTGCCCATTCCCGGCGGGAAGCGGATCCCGGTACCTTCTTGGAAGAGCTGCTTGGCGTAGGACGGCTCCCGGCCCTGGGGCTGGAAGAAGGCGTAGATGCACTTCCGAACCAAATCCTCCCATCCCGTCCTGCCGGCGGCGCGCAGGGAGCTGGTGTCGATGGAGATGATTTTCCCTGGGAAAGAGGGAGAAGCCACCGGCACGCTCAGGTCCGGGAATGTGGGAAGTTCGAGGAGTTGGGGATGGCCCGACGAGGGAGAGGTTGGGGCGGGATGGGGTAGTGGGAGGTGTCCCGGAACGCGGAATGGGATGAGCCTTAAAATCCCTTCCCACCCAAACCACTCTGGGATTCCAGGATAAAGGACACTCAGAATCCTTTCAGAGAGATTTTTATGGAATGTGGGGATGGAAAAGGAGGGAAAGGGGAAGGGAGACCCTGCCCTGAGCCCCGAGATTCCCAGGGAACCCCCTTGTTCCCTGAACTCCTTCCCAGGGAGGAGTTGGGCTGGGGATGGATCCAATGGCAGGGGATGGATCCAGGCTGGGAGAGCTGGGAATGGCCAGGCTGGAGAAGGGAAGGATCCCGGGAGAGCTTGGAGAACATTCCAGAGCCTGAAGGGGCTCCAGGAGAGCGGGAGAGGGACTTGGGATCAGGGCCTGGAATGACAGGAGCCAGGGAATGGATCCCAGTGGGAAAGGGGAGATTTGGGTGGGAGATTGGGAAGGGATTCCTGGCTGGGAGGGTGGGGAGGGGCTGGGCTGGAATTCCCAGAGAAACTGTGGCTGCCCCTGGATCCCTGGGAGTGTCCAAGGCCGGGTTGGATTCCCTGGGATAGCGGGAGGTGCCGGAGTTGGAACTGGATGAGTTTTCAGCTCCCTTCCCACCCAAAGCAGCCTGGAATTCCACGATTCCCATCTTTCCCTCCCACCCCTCAGCCCCCACAATCCGAGGGCTGTTGGATCAGGGGGATGTTCCCTCCGGGTGTCGCCCACACGGAGCTTTTCCACTGGGGAAGAACTTGGGAAGATGTTCCGGAGCCCGACGCCGCATCCCAGGGCCTCTTCCCTCCCGGAACATCCCGCCCCGCTCCGGGGGATTCCCGGGATTCACCTGTGGTGTCCTGTTTGGTGATGAAGGATTCCGGAGGGGTGACGGCGGGTCGGGGCAGTCGCCGGGCGATGCAGATCAGACACGACTGGA
>NW_020885310.1:0-13014 GCF_003945725.1 Corapipo altera
GGCTCGGACGGGGACGGGCACGGCCGAGGGTCCGGGGCCACCGGGCGCTCGCCGGGATGGGGGGACACGAGGACAATTACTACGGCAAACACGGTAAAAGGGGAGGGGGGATCGGGGGGTGCAGGGGAGGGGGGGCTTCGGCAGCGCGGCCGGGGGTCGGGGGCACCGGCACCGGGGGTTCGCCGGGGGTCGGGGGCACCTTCGGAGCTTCGCCGGGGGTCGGGGGCACTTTTAGGGGATCCACCGCGGCTTGGGGGCACCTCTGGGGGTTCCCCGCGGGTCGGGGCCCCCTCGGCCCCCGGCTCGGCGCGGAAGGAGTCAAAGGGCCGCGGAGAAAGGCGGAAAAAACGAACCCGAAACGGGCGGAAAAAGGGGCAATAAAAAGCGAGGCAAAGCGAAAGCAAAAGCGGCCGCGCCCCGCACGGAATCGGCCGCGGGTTTGGGGGGGTCGGGGGGGGGGCGGGGGGGGCGGGGGGGGGGGTTTGGGGGGGGGGGGGGGGCCGCAGGGGGGGGGGGGCCGCCCTCCCCGGCGGCCGCAGAACCGGCCCGACGGTCGCGGTCGGAGCCGGCGCCGGGACAAAACCGGCTCCGGCGGTTCTGGGGCGTCACCGCGGCGCCGGCACCGCCGGGATCGGGGTTCGGGGGTCCCTCAGGGTCGATCCGACCCCCCCTTCCTGCAGCAGTGACCCCCCCCACACACACACACCCCTCCGGGCCGCTGTTTGGGGGGGTCTGGGGTGAGGGTTTGGCGATCAGGGCTCGGCCGGGGCTGGAAAGGGGCGCCCCGAAAGGAGCGAACTCCGGCGCTCCCCAAAAAATGTCCCACAGCGAGCGTGTCCCCAGCACGGGGCTGCTGTGACACGCACCTCCCCCAAAACCCAGATGTATCCCTGCCCTGGGGCTGCTCCGAGCCCCCCCAAAGACCCCCCCAAAGCCCCGGCCCCCCCAGCCCCGGGCGGCTCCCACGGTGGCGCCGGCGCTGGCTCAGTTCCCACCCTAAAAATAAAGCGGGAGCAGCGGGACGGGGCCGGAGCGCCGGGGGGGCTGTGGCGGGCTGGGGGGGCCCGGGCTGCTCCGGGGCTCTGCGGGACCCCCGGGTGTCCCCCCCCCCCCGCACCCCAGCCCCTCTCTGCCCCCGCGGCTCTTTGGTGCTTCCCTGGGATTTCGGGTCTCTGCGGCGTTTCCACGGGATTTCGGGTCTCCCTTGCCGCGGCTCGGGGGCATTTTTGGACGGAACCACGTGGAAACAGGTTTTCCAAGGGAGGGGTTGTTTCCACGCCCGGGAAGCGGCTCCGCGGCAGGGAATCGGCGTCTGGAGATTGTTTTGCTCCCGGTTCTCCTTATCCTGCGTGCCCCGGGGTGAGATGAGGAGGAGGAGGAGCCCCTTCCATCCCATCCCATCCCGTCCCTCTCCCTGCCCGCAGGAACGCCGCAGAAATACGACCCCACTTTCAAAGGTCCCATCTATGACAGGTAAGTGGAGCCCCCCCGGGGTCCCCAAACCCGGGATCCCCAAACCCGGGGTCCCCAAACCTTCCTCTCCCCGCTGGCAGGGGCTGCACCGACATCGTCTGCTGTGTCCTGCTGGTCGTGGCCATCGTGGGCTACGTGGTGGTCGGGGTCGTGGGTACGTGCCGGGGGTCAAGGGGGGTTTGGCCCCTGGGCTGGGGTCTGGGGGCTCGGGGGGGGTTGGACCCTGTGCTGAGGGTCAGGTCTGGGGGTTTGGGGGGGTTGGGTTGGACCCTGTGCTGAGGGTCAGGTTTGGGGGTTCAGGGGGGTTGGACCCTGTGCTCAGGGTTGGGTCTGGAGGTTTGGGGGGGTTGGGTTGGACCCTGTGGTGAGGGTCGGGTTTGGGGGTTCAGGGGGGTTGGACCCTGTGCTGGGGTCTGGGGGTTCAGGGGGGGTTGGACCCTGTGCTGAGGGTCGGGTCTGGGGGTTTGGGGGGGGTTGGGTTGGACCCTGTGCTGAGGGTCGGGTCTGGGGGCTCAGGGGGGGTTTGGTTGGACCCTATGGGCTCCGGGCGTTGCCCCCCATGCCGAGGGTCCCACCCCTCTGGAAGGGCTGTGGGGGCTGCAGTGACCCCGCTGGCTCCAACCCCATCCTGTGCCCCCCAGCCTGGACCCACGGGGACCCCCGGAAGGTGATCCACCCCACCGACAGCCGCGGGCAGTTCTGTGGGCAGCAGGGGACCCCCAACGAGTGAGTGCCCGTCCCGTCACCCCAGAGACCCCCCGGGGCACCGCGAGGGTCCCCCCAAACCGGGCGGTTTCGGTTCCTTTCGCAGGAAGAAGCCTTTCCTTTTCTACTTCGACATCGTCAAGTGCGCCAGCCCGCTGGTGCTGCTCGAGTTCCAGTGCCCCACCACGCAGGTACGGCCCGGACCCTCCACCCACCCCGAGGGGTCCCCACGGGGCACTGGGAGAGGGGGGGGTCCCATGCCATCACCTCCAACCCCCCCCGTGTCCTGCCCACCCCCAGATCTGCGTCAGCAAATGCCCCGACCGGTACCTGACGTACCTGACGGCCCACGGCGTGCCCGGAGAGCTGGGATACTACCGGAACTTCTGCGTCCCCACCTTCGACCCGCGCAAGGTGGGTGGCAGTGCCGGCGATCCGGTGGTGGTGCCGGCGATCCGGTGGCAGTGCCGGTGCTCCGGTGGTGGTGCCGGCGATCCGGTGGCGGTGCTGGTGATCCGGTGGTGGTGCTGGCATTCCAGTGGTGGTGCTGGCATTCCGGTGGCGGTGCCGGTGTTCTGGCGCTGTGGGGGCGATTCCTGCCCGGAGCGCTGACGGCCGTCGGTGTCCTTTTCCCCCCCAGGGTCCCATCGAGGTGCTGAAGGACAGGGAGTGCCCGGCCATGCTCATCCCCAGCACCCCATGTACGTCTGGAATTAGCGAGGAGCTCATTAACGAGCTCGTTAATGATTCGCTCGCTCTGTCCCTGCTTCCATCGGGAGGGTTTGGGGGTCGGAGGTTCCTGTTTTGGGGTCCTGTGGGGGCTTTGGGCTGGTTGTCCCGGCTGAGCCGCCCCCTCCTCTCTGTCTCCAGTGGCACGGAGATGCTTCCCAGCCATCCAGGCTAAGAAGGGCGTCATCATGGTGGGCAACGAGACCACCTACGACGACGGCCGCGGGCACCGCAGGAACGTCACCGAGCTGCTGGAAGGGGCCAAGTGAGTCCGGGAGCCGCTTAACGAGCGGCTCCGTTCGTTAGTGCTGCTTCGCCCGGCGAGGAACGAGCGGTTTCACCTGAGCCGGGGTCTGACGGAGATCCCGCACCAAAACCCGTGTCCGTCCGTCCCCCGGGCTCCTCGGAGCTCCCGCTCCATCGGCGTTTCCCGTTGCCTTGCAGGAAAGCCAACGTGGTGCTGGAGACCCGGCAGTTGGCCATGAAGATCTTCGAGGATTACACGGTGTCCTGGTACTGGATCATCATGTGAGCACGGCCCTCCCTCCCCGCGGGCAGAGCCGGGTGCCGGGCCGGCACAAACGGGGCAAAACTCAGGGATTTCATGATTTCCCCCTGTGGTTTCTGTCGGGCAAAGCGTGAGGTGCCGGAGGAGCAGCTTCGCTCTGCTCCTCCTCACGCTCCGCCTCCGCCGCGGGTCCCGCGTTTTGGGTGCCCCGTGGGTGGCACAAGGGGGGCTGTGACACACCAGCACCTTCCTCCCGCAGAGGCCTCGTCATCGCCATGGTGGCCAGCCTCATCTTCATCGTCCTGCTGCGCTTCCTGGCCGGGATCATGGTCTGGGTCATGATCGTGATGGTGATCCTGGTGTTGGGATACGGTGAGCGGGGGGGACGGAAGCGCCTCCCTGGCTTTTCCCTACTTTCCTCTCCCTATTTTAAGCGGGATTTGCCTCATGGAAGTTCACACTCCGTGTCCTTCCAGGTGCCTCCCCCCCGAACGTCGGCGCTGGTGGGGTTGAGCGGAGCCCGCCGGCGTCCGGCTCCGCTTTTCCCTGAAAACAGGACAATCTCCTGCTTTTCCCCGCAGGAATCTTCCACTGTTACATGGAATACGCGAAGCTGAAAGGGGAGGCGGGTTCGGACGTGTCCCTGGTGGACCTGGGCTTTCAGACCGACCTGCGCGTCTACCTCCACCTGCGGCAGACGTGGCTGGCCTTCCGTGAGTGCCGGGGTGTGGGGGAGCACGGGGGGTTTTGGGGGTCTCCTTGCGAAGGAAGGGCTTTGCCCCGTGCCGGATGTCCCTAGGGAGGAGCCAGGAGGGATTTTTCCCCGGGAAGGCAAAGGTGTTCTCACGCTGCCCCCATTCCCGGGGCTCCCCTTGTCCCCTGGCAGTGATCATCCTGTGCGTGGTGGAGCTGGTGATCGTCCTGCTGCTCATCTTCCTGCGCAAGAGGATCCTCATCGCCATCGCCCTCATCAAGGAGGCCAGCAGGTCCGGCCGCCCCCGTCCCATGGCCACTGCCCCCTGTCCCGTCCTGGTGTCTGGGGAGGCTCCCAGTGCCACGGGCTTTAACGGCGGCGTGGCCGTCCTCTCGCAGGGCCGTCGGTCACGTCATGTCCTCGCTGCTGTTCCCCCTGTGCACCTTCTTCCTGCTGTGCCTCTGCATCGCCTACTGGGCCAGCACCGCCGTGTATCCTTTGCTCCTCCCCTGCCCTGTGTCCCTGTTCCCCGGCAAAGACGCTGCCCGTGAGTCAAAGGGCTCCCCCGGGCACGGAACGGGATCTGCTGGCGCGGCGGCCACCTTAAATCTCTGAAGTTTAGCCCCAAACCAGCCCTGGGTGCAGGAGTGGCGGGGGGAGGTTGGTGGGAGCGGAGCAGAGGCTGGGTTGGGGTTGGGGTTGGGGCTGGAAAACGGGGGCTCTCCTTAACGGCCGCTCCACAGCTTCCTGTCCACCTCCAACGAGGCCGTGTACAAGGTGTTCAACGAGTCCGCCTGCCCCTTCTCCGGGCAGACCTGCAGGCCGGAGGTGAGGACACGGGGAAACCTGGCGGAGACGAGACCCCTCATTGAGTGAGAAACATCCCGGTGTCTCTCGGAGCCCCCGCGCTCCTCCCCGGCGCAATTCCAGCTCTCCAAGCCCGGCTGTGTCGGGTTGTTCTCCCCGAGCCACCGCGTGCCCGGAGCCGGTCTGAGCCGTCCCTCCTGGGAAGCTGAGCGGGATAACGACGTCTCTGAACGCTGGGGCTGCTCGGGGGGAAGGGGACACATCCCCGGCTGCCACCCCCACCTCTGCTTTCCCCGCAGACCTTCAACACCAGCAACGTCACCAAGCTGTGCCCCGACGCCCAGTGCCTGTTCGCCTTCTACGGCGGCGAGACGGCCTACCACAAGTACCTCATCGTGCTGCAGTTCTTCAACGTCTTCATGTTCTTCTGGCTCGCCAACTTCGTCATCGCCCTGGGCCAGGTGACGCTGGCGGGCGCCTTCGCCTCCTACTACTGGGCCTTCAAGAAACCCGACGACATGCCGGCCTTCCCGCTCTTCTCCGCCTTCGGCCGCGCGCTCCGGTACGTCCCCGCGCGCGGGGGAGACCCCGGGTGGTTCCTGGAGGTTGTCCCCCTTCCTAACGGGTCCGGGCGGTCCCGCCCCAGGTACCACACGGGCTCGCTGGCCTTCGGCGCGCTGGTCCTCGCCATCGTCCAGGTCATCAGGGTCACGCTGGAGTACCTGGACCACCGGCTCAAAGGTACCGGGGCTGCGATGGCCATGAGGGGACGGGCGAGGTCGGCCGCTCCCCGTGGCCCTCGAGGCCGGGGCTCGAGTCCAGGGGAATCGCTCCAGGGTTTCGGGGGAGGATCAGGGTTTTCCTCTTAGAGCTCCGTAGTCGCCTCTTTGTCCAAGAAAGGAAGAAATCCTTCCCTGGCAGGGTGGGGAGGCCCTGGCACGGGTTGCCCAGAGAAGCTGTGGCTGCCCCTGGATCCCTGGAAGCGTCCAAGGCCAGGCTGGAGGGGGCTTGGAGCAACCTGGGCTGGTGGAAGGTGTCCCTGCCCGGGACAGGACGAGCTCCCGGGTGCCTTCCAACCCAAACCATTCCATAATTCGGGATTCTGGGAAGAGTTTCCCGGGGCAGGAGCCAAGGGACGTGCCGTGGCTCCGGGCTCAGCCGGCCCGCCCCGGGGGCCTGTGTGGGTGCCAGGGAAGTCTGTGCCGCGTTCATCGGGAAACGTAAACAGCGAGTGGGAGCGTGGGAAGAGCAGACGGGGCTCATCCCACTGTCTGCAGCCACGGGGAGGCTGAAAACAGGGCACGGGGGGGAGGCCGTGGTGGGGCGGTGGGACAAGGTCTCCACCAGGGACCTTGGAGTCGCTGCTGGTGCTGATTTTGGTGCCCTCCAGCTGCAGAAAACAAGTTTGCCAAGTTCCTCCTGAGCTGCCTCAAGTGCTGCTTCTGGTGCCTGGAAAAATTCATCAAATTCCTCAACAGGAACGCCTACATCATGGTGAGAGTCACCCCAAACTGACGCCCTCGGGGGGCCGGGGCTGCCGTGGGGGCGTCTTGGCGCTCCCGGGGGTTTCCCTGGGCGGCTGTTGGGAATTGTGTCTGCCAACGTCACGGGAGCTCTGCAGCTGCTTGGCTGGCAAACCTTCATCTCAGCCACCTCACCTTGGCTTTGGGAAGGACCCTCTGTGGGTGGGCGGGCTCAGCTCTGGGTCTCCCCGATGCCCGACCCGTCAGTGGGTGAGGAAGCACTTCCAGGGTGGGATTTACCAGAGACCTGCCCCGAGATGGGACTCGTTGCACCCTCCCTCGGTGGTGACCTGGGTGCAGCTCTCTCTGCTCTGCCCCGTTTGTCCGCTCTAGATCGCGATCTACGGCACCAACTTCTGCACCTCGGCCCGCAATGCCTTCTTCCTGCTGATGAGGAACATCATCAGGTGAGATCCCGGTGTCCAGGAGGGCTCTGCTCCGTTACTTCCGAGTCCTTCCTGCTGCCAGAGGTCACCCCCGGCCTGGCTCCCCGTCCTCGGGGACCTCCCTCCCTCCCGCGCTTCCATCTGGGGTGGGGAGCGGATGTGGAGTCTCATCTCTCCCTCTCGTTTCCAGGGTGGCCGTGTTAGATAAAGTCACGGATTTCCTCTTCTTCCTCGGGAAGCTCCTCATAGTGGGAAGCGTCGGTAAGCGCCGGGCACTGGCAGCTCCTCCTCGGGACGCCCGGCTGCCGTAGCCGGTTGTGCCGTCCCAAAACCTCCTCTGAGGTCACCCCTCCCGTGTCCTGTGTCCTGTCTTCCCCACCCCACCCCTTCTGCCGCCGCCACCCCACCGCCGTGCCCATCCTGCGCTTGCTTTCCCAGGAATCCTCGCCTTCTTCTTCTTCACCCAGCGGATAAAGCTGGTCCAGGACACGGCGCCGCCGCTGAATTACTACTGGGTCCCCATTCTGGTGAGCCGCCGTCTGGGGCCGGGGTGACCCCCGAGGCAAAGGGCAGCGGTGCCCCAGGCGAGCCCCCCGCCCGCCCCCGGCGCCTCAAGGGCCGTCTTTGTTGGGTGTTTTTCCAACGAGCCCTTTGTTGGCCGCCGTTGGCCGCGCGCCCTCCCCGCGTTGGCCCCCGGCCGCCGTCGTGCCTGAGGCCTTTTGTCCCCCCTCGGGCTGCTCTGAACAGTCCTGCCCTGTTCCCTTCTCCCCCTTCCCCTGGGGAATTTGGGATTCAGCGGTTTCCTCCTCCTCCTCCTCCTCCTCCTCCTCCCCCCGGCCGGGGCGCTCCGGGCCCTCCGTGGCGTGACCGCGCGGCGTCTCTCGCAGACGGTGATCGTGGGCTCCTACCTCATCGCCCACGGGTTCTTCAGCGTGTACGGCATGTGCGTGGACACCCTCTTCCTCTGCTTCGGTGAGTACCCACCCCGGGGGGGGGGGGCAAAACCTCTCCCTCCCTCCAGGCTTGAGTTGGCCAGATTTGGGGGTTGGCTCCGAAATCCCCCTGGGGTTCTTTCCCTCCGTGTGGTTTTCTCCCCCTTTTTTCCTCTCCGGACTCCTCACCTGCGTTCTCACCTGCTTCCCCCCGCCTGCTGCAGCTCCTGCCTCCCTCCTGCTCCTTCTCTTTCGGTGCTTTTCGGTGGGATTAACCGCAGCTAACTTCAATTTCCCTTTTCTCCCCTCTTTTTCCTCCTTTTCTGCCTCTCCCGTGTCTCCCGTTCACACGTTCTCCATCCTTCATCCTCCATCCTCCATCTCCGCCCTGTCTCTCTCTCTCCCCGGCTCTTCTGCTGCTTTTTTCACTCTCCCCCCGTCACGGCCGCTCCTTCCCGGGGTTGGAAAAGGTGAAGACCTGGAGAGGAACGATGGATCTCCCGAGAGGCCTTACTACATGTCCCCCGAGCTCAGCGAGATCCTGCTGAAGGGGCACCTCGAGCCTTCCAAAAGCGCCGATAGCCAAGGCTAGGGATAGCCAAGGCCGGGGGCCAGCGCCGGGCGCCGCGGGACCCTCCCGGCCACCCCCGACCTGAGCAGCTTTTTGGTGCCCTGGGAGCCCTTCCAGGGTAGGGGGGTGCCGACCCTCAGTGCCCAGCCCGCCTTCCTGCCCAGTAACTCGCGTTCCCGCATCCAGAGAACCCGCCCGGCACCACTGGGAGTTGGGGCCGGGACCAGCCGGGTCCCCACAGCCCAGAGATGTTTGTTCCTGACCACCCGGCGTGGGTGGGAGGGCCGGGAGCACCAGCGGGAGGGATCTGCTGCAGCGGGACGGGGGTTTGTGGGACAGGCCGAGTGGGTTCCACCGCCCCGACCCGGTCTCTGGGCGCTCCCCTCTCCAAGAGCAGCAAAACTTCCCTGGCCCCTCCCCTGGCCCCTTTCCCGGCCCCTTCCCCGGCCCCCTTTCCTGGCCCCCTCTCTGTGCAAACCGCAGAACTCGGAAGGTTTCTGGGTGAGGCTGCAGAGCTTTGGTTTCTCACCTGCTGCTTCGGCACGAGGAGCCGCTGCCGGAGCCCCCGGGGGTTCAGAGGGTCCCTCGTGGAGCTTTGGGTGCTGCGGGGGCTGGTCCTGGGAGCTGCTTTTCCCCTGGGAGGGGCCAAGTGGGTTGGTTTGGCCCCGGCCTGGTCCGGGCTCCCGCGGGCAGAGGCGCTGGGAGCCGTCACGAGTGGGGGGCTGTCGCGACGGGGGGGCTGCCACGACTTCCACGCTCTCCCAGGGCGCGGCTGGAGATGATTCCAGAGGCCGTCCAGGCCCGGGGGGGGGCTGTAGGAAGGAAGAAGGAGCCTGTGGGGAAGGGAGGCGAGTCCCCACACAGGCTGTGGGGTCTGTGAGGGTGAGGCAGTGCCGGGGGAGCAGAGCGAGTGTCCGCAGTGGGATGAGGGGGGATCACAGGGGTGTGACCTCGGAGGGGAGAGAGATCAGCCCCCAAAGTGCTGGGAGGGGGGAGGTCACAGCCCCCCCAAAAAACACAGCCGAGTTTTCCCCTCCGGACAGCCCAGAGCTGATCAGGATTTATAAAAGCAGCTGCTCCGGCTCGGGCAGAGCCCCCCTCCCAAACCCTGGGCAGCCAGAGCTGACCCCGAGCTGTGCCCTCCCAGGACGAGGCCACGGCCTTAACGCTCCTGCTTCCATCCCAAAGGGACCCAAATCCCTCCCAAACCTCCCCCCCAGGTGCCCTCGCTCTGCTCCGGGGCCCTCTGGGTTTGTTTGGGGTGTTGTTTTCCCGGGATTTTCCGACCCCTTGGTGCAGTGGCACATTGGGAATGCTCCTTATTGGGAACACTGAGGGTGAATCCCAAGGGGAATCGCTTTGCATTGGTGTCCAGAGCCCCTGGGAAGAGCTGAGGGGACCTCCCTTCCCTCCAGGGGACCTCTTTTTCCCCCGGTTCTGTTCGACTTTCCCTCCCCGGAGTAACCAAACACCCGAATTTCCGCTTTCTCCCAAATCCCCGCGGGCTTTTCCCGGCGCTCCTGGGAAAAGGGAGGGGGGGGAGCTTCGCGTGTTTGGGCACGTTGGTTGTGACAGAGGCAGAGAAGGGGGAAGCCCTCGGTGAGGGCAGAGACTTTGTTTGGTCCGGGGTGGTGGTGAGGAGGATCCCTGGTGGTCAGAGGATCCCAGCCGTGCCGGGAGCCCCCGCTGAGCCAGGCCCAGCTGAGCCAGGCCTGTGTCCTCCCCGCCTGCGGGGCCGGGGGGGTTTTCTCTTGGCAGTGGAAGACCTGGAGCGGAATGACGGCTCGGCGGAGAAGCCCTACTTCATGTCCCCCGACCTGAGGAAGCTGCTCAAGAAGACCAACGCGGGGCAGGCGGACGCGTAGCCCCGTCCCGGCCTCCCCCGCCGCCCGTCCCGCCTGGAATTTGCCTTCCTGGACCTCGGACCACTGGTTCCTCCCGCGAGGGGGGCTCGGGGAAACAGGGATTGTTGAGGATCCGGCCCCGGAGCGTCACGTTGTCATTGGTGCTGCCGGCCGGCCCGGGGCTCTGGCAGGGGCAAAGTCCCTCCTCCCGGGGTGCTGGTGACTCCAAAACGAGCTCCGTTGGGTTTGGTCCCATTCCTTTATCCCGGTAAACGGGTGGTGTGGCCTCTGGCCCGGCCGTGCTCCGCGTTCCCTCGGCGCTCCGGTGGATCCGGGCGCGGAGGTGACGGGAGAACGAGCCAGGGGGGGTCCGGGCACCTCCTCAAGGGGGTTTTTCGGTCGTGGCCCCCCCCAAAATGTTGAGCTGCAGTTGGTGATTCCATCCGGAGAGCGGGAACGGGCTGGAATGGCCTCCCTGCTCCTGCCGCCCTCCGGGGACGCACCAGGGCCCTGTTTGGGGCCCCAACTAATTAATTCTTTTAGGAATAAGCTAATTAGTGCTTCTCTAGCTGCCTGTCGGGGGTGGGGGTGGAGGGGAGCGAGGGGTCCCCGGGCAGAATTGGGGGGTTGAGGCTCTGGCCTCAAGTTCCTGCAGCTTCCGCCGATTCCTCCCCAAAATCCATGTCCCGGTATCCAAAACCCGGCAGTTTGGGGCAAACCCTTCCCCAGAGGCTTTGCTTTTCGGGAGGGGCAGTGGTGGGTGGATCTGGGCGGGTTTTGGGTTCGTTTCGGGTGGTTTTAGCAAACCCGCCGGGCAGCCAGCGCCTCGCTCCTGCCCGAGGGAAGGTCCAGAGCTTTGGCACGTGGGGGAGAAAAAAAGGGACTTTTGGGGGCTGAGAGGGGGCTAATTAACTCTAAAATACAACTAATTAACCCCAAATCATGACAGAATTAACCCCCCTCGGAGCCCCTGGAGCTTTTTATCCCGATTCCCTCGTGATCTTTGGGGTTTGTGTCAGACGGGAATGTTTCTAGGGAATTATTCAGTGCTTTGGGGGCTTTTTTGTATATTTTGCTTTTCCGAGGTGTTATCGGTTCTGTCGTTGATATTTTGAGCTTTTCCCGGGAATTCTGGGGACAAGTTTTGGGCTCTGCTGCTGCCAGGCTGGGATCAAACACTGTAATTTGCTTAAATTCCCCTTTTTTTTCCCCCTCCTGTGTCACTGCAGGTGATCCGTGCCCCGGGGTAGGGCTGGACAGGGAAGGGGAAGGGAAAGGTGAGGCCAGGAAAATGAAGGAAGAGGTAAAAATAAGAAGGTGAAGGAAAAGTAAAAAAAAATGAAGGGAAAGGTTAAAAACAAAAGGGGAAAAGTAACGGCGAAGCTCTGCAGGAAAAAGGTAAAATAAGGCTCTGTTTGGGGTAAGGGGGAATAATTCAGGGAATAACGACTGGGTAACACTTCCAGCTTTTCCAGCACCTCCAGCCAGTGTTTCCTGCTGCTGGTCCTGAATTAACTCACTTTCTCCCCTCCCTGTGCAGGTTTTGGGGGGTTTGGGTTCAGTTTCCGCTTGGAATGTCCCTGTTGGGGGTGAATTCCCTCTCACCCCTCCACTTCCAGCTGTTTTCTTCCCAAATCCAGACCCTTTGGGGGTGGAAACGCTGCTGGAAGCAGCCGAGGAGCATCAGGAATTGTCTTTACTCAGAAAGTCGAAATACAGCAGGAACTGGGAGGGCTGGAAGTGGTGGAGGAGAGAAGGAATTTGGGAGAAACCGTGTTCTTGGGGACGCCGCCGGGCTGGCTCGGCTGCCTCCCGGCAAAGGCGGGACCTGAGGAGCAGAATTAAGGATTTTTAATTCCCAAGAAGCCCGGAGTGGTTTTGTTTTTGTTTTTTTTTTTAAAGCTGAAAACTGCACGTGCCAGGAACTCCGGACGAGGGAAATATTCCTGTCAGTCGGGTTTTTTTCGGGAGAGCTGAGAGCGAGGGCAGCTGTCCGGGGGGATTTTGGTGTCCGGAGAACCTTCACACTCCACGGCCTGGGCTCTTTCTTCCCAGAGCTTGCACTCGAGGCATTAAACAACCCGGTTTTTTTAGGAATAACAGTGCTTTTTGCTGCCTGGAAATGCAACTCCTGTCCCTACAACTCATTCCCCGGATCGGGGGCCAGGCGAGGGGGGGAAAGAAAAAAACCCCTCAAAAATGCTAAAACCCGCAGGGCTGGTGTTCTACACCAAAATACTCATTTTTTAAGCGTGTTTCTGAGGCATTAACGACGCTGGTGCTCCGGGGGGGGTCCGTCGGTGTCGCGACCAACAATAAAAAAGTGCCTGTTTGGAGTTCGCCTGGTCGTGTCCTTCCCTCCCACCTCAGGGCTCTGTGACCCATCCCAAAGGTTTTCACCCCAAAACAGCTGCAGGGAGCACACTTACTTCAGTTTTAAATTCAAAAAAAAAAAGCAAAACACGTTTTTGAGGTCAAACCCCCCCGAGAAAAGGGTTTTTGAGGTCAAACTCTCTTCAAAAAGAGGTGGTTTTGAGGTCAAACCCCTCCGAAAAAAAGGTGTTTTTGAGGTCAATTCTCCCTGATAAAGCAGTCTTTGGAATCGTTTCCCTTGGTTCCTTGTCAGAGGAGAATCTTACCGCTGAGCTCCTCTGCTCAGGTCCCCCCGGGACTTCCCTCAGGTGTGTCCCCTCAGGTGTGTCCCTTCAGAGGGGTCCCTCTCCGGGGGTTCCCTCAGGTGTGTCCCGTCAGGGGGGTCCCCTCAGGTGTGTCCCCTCAGGAGGGTCCCCTCAGGGGGGTCCCCTCAGGTGTGTCCTCTCCAGGGGTTCCCTCAGGTGTGTCC
>NW_020885310.1:13414-21282 GCF_003945725.1 Corapipo altera
CCCTCCTCACCCCCTGCATCCTTCCTGCATCCTCCCTGCGCCCCCTCCTCACCCACTCCATCCCCCCTGTGCTCCCTCCTCACCCTCTCCATCCTCCCTGCTCCCCCTCCTCACCCCCTCCATCCCCCCTGTGCTCCCTCCTCACCCCCTGTCCCCCTCCTCACCCCCCAGGCTCCTTCGGGGCCCCGCACACGGGTGGGGTTGGGGATGGGGGTCCCTGGGGGGGTTTTGAGTGGGGCTGCTCCTTTCCTGACCCCTTCACCACCCCTGGGGTGAGAGGTGTGTGTGTGTGGGGGGGATCATGGAGGGGATGGGATCATCCCCCCGCAGCCCACCCCATCACAGGCTGGAAATTGGGGTCGGATCATCCCCTTTGGAGGGACTTTGAGGGCCCTCTCCCCCCTCAGGACCGGGATCCCGCTCTCCTCCCCGCGGTTCTTCCCAGCCTCTCCCTCTGCTCCCTCACAATTCCCGCTGTTCCAGCCTGTTATCCATGGCTGCTCTGTTTGGGGATGGTTCAGGAACAGAACAATCCCTTCCCCATGGCCTCGTCCCTCCCCTTCACTCCGGGATTCCCACTGGAATCCGGGCCCCTGGATTGTCCCCTGCAAGGATTCTGTCCCGGGCAGGTGCCAAAACATGGATAAAAGTGACCAATTCTTCCCTGAAACCCAAACACAGCTTCGCCTGTGCCGGACTTTTCCCATATTTAGGGCAGAAATTCCAGCCTTTTCTCTCCTCCATCCTCCCAAACCCACGTTTGGGAGGGTCGGGTCACTCAGGAGGCTCCATCCAAGCTCCATCCAAGCGGGAACTTTGGTGGATTCCAGCTGGAGGTGGGAGCAAAGGAGGGGGAGAGCGAGGCAGGCGGAACTCCAGGCAGGTGGAATTCCAGGGTTTCTCCTGCTGGATCTCTCCAAGGCAGGATGGGGATCCTGGTTTAACTGATCCCGGGGTTCTTTTCCCCAAAGAGATGCGAAGGAAGGGGGATAACGGGATAACACCCATCCCAGGGCCCCTGGGAGACTCCCGGGCTGCTGGGGTGTTTGTGACCGGAGGAACAGCCGGAGGAACAGCCGGCTGGAATTCCAGCCCTTTCCCTACGGGGCCTGGAGGGGGTTTTAAGGACAGTAACGTGGGGCCTTTGGGGCCAGCCCGGAGCGGGAGGCGCTGGAAATGCCGGGAGATGCCGTGTGGATCCTCGGGAACAGTTCTCCCTGCTCGGCTGGTGCCAGGCTGGGGTTAATTACAGGTTAATTACGGTTGAATCCCAACTGATCCCGCTGTTGAATCGTCCTGTGGATGAACTGGCAGGATTGGGATCTGGGGGGGGGTTTCCTTGCGTGGAATCCGTGTGGTGGCTCCAGGGAATGAGTTTTCCCGGGTTTTTTTTCCTATTGCTGGTTTTGAGCCCCAGCTTTGGGCGGCCCGTCTCTCCATCTGGGGAGGTTCCAGTGGGAAAAGGCCAAGGAGTCTGGTTTGGGGGCGAGGGAAGCTCCCGGAAAAGGGAAGGGGGTTTGGTTGGGAGCACTGGGATAACGCAGGCGGGATCCACCCTCTCCAGGTGGGATTTGGAGTCACCAGGTGGATTTGTTGGGGTTTGGTGGTAGAAGGAAGTGGAGCAACTGGTGGAGGTGGAGGAGGATGATCTTCATCATCCTCAGGTGCCGAGGGCCGGCGTTTCCCAGGGCTTTTCCACGGCACTTCCCAATCCTTGGAGTTACCGGGAGCCGGCGGGTGTTGCAGGGGCAGGTGAGGGGAAATCAGGGCTTTAATTAACTGTACTGGGTCCAATTAACAGCCCTGGGTGGGGCAGGTGCTGATCCTCAGCCTGGCCACGTGGGAACGATGCCGGAGCTGATCCCGGTGGGCACGAGGCGGAGCCCGGGGCAATCCAAGGATCCAGACGTTCCTCTGCTCCCAGGAACAAAGCGCTGGAATTGGAACAAAAGGCTCTGCTGCCCCGGCTGGGGGTGGTTCCCTCCGAAAGCGGCTCCTCGGGCAGGAATTTGGTGTCGTTTGGGCTGAATCTGTTGAATTTTAAGAGTTGTTAACGCTGACTTCCCACCCGGATTTGGTGCTCCGAGTTTATCCTGGAGCTTGCTCCGGGTGAACTCAGGGGAGAGACTCGGTGCAGCCTCTGGAGTTGGGTTGTTTCTTAATTAACAACCAACGAGGCGACTTTTGGGGCTGTGAAATGGATTTGGGGTAAAACCAGGGATCTGGCAGAGGGATCCATGCTGGGATCTGCCCCTGGATCTGACAGAGGGATCCGTGCTGGGATCCGTGCTGGGATCCATGCTGGGATCTGCCCCTGGATCTGGCAGAGGGATCTGTGCGGGATCCGTGCTGGGATCCGTGCTGGGATCTGCCCCTGGATCTGGCAGAGGGATCCGTGCTGGGATCCATGCTGGGATCTGCCTGTGGATGAGGCAGAGGGATCCATGCTGGGATCTGGCAGAGGGATCCATGCTGGGATCTGCCCCTGGATGTGGCAGAGGGATCCATGCTGGGATCTGTGCTGGGATCTGCCCGTGGATCTGGTAGAGGGATCCGTGCTGGGATCCGTGCTGGGATCTGCCCGTGGATCTGGCAGAGGGATCCATGCTGGGATCTGCCTCTGGATCTGGCAGAGGGATCCATGCTGGGATCTGCCCCTGGATCTGGCAGAGGGATCTGTGCTGGGATCTGGCAGAGGGATCCGTGCTGGGATCTGCCCCTGGATCTGGCAGAGGGATCCATGCTGGGATCTGCCCGTGGATCTGGCAGAGGGATCCGTGCTGGGATCCCTGTGTGAGGAGCGGGAAGAGAGGCACCGCCGACTCTCCCCTCGTTTGGTTCATTAATTAATTAACCATCCTGGGGCAGCAGGGGGTTCTGCCTGGTTTGGAGACGGGAGCAGGAGCTTTAGGAAAAATCCCGTTTTGTTGGAAAACCTCTTGGGAATAAGAAGGAATAAGGGATTGGACCCTCGGAGCGGTGCCTGTGCCCCGCAGGGTGCCGAACCCTCTGGAAGGATTCCAGGGGGCACCCTGCGGCTCTTAGGGATACAAATCCTTGGGAGCAGAGACCCGGGCTTTGGGCTGGGAGTCGGCATCCCCGGGATGGCTGTTCCCCCTCCCCAGCCCGGCTCACCCGCTCCCCGTCCCTTCCAGCTCCCGGAACGCCGCGGTGCCGCCACGGGCTCCCCGCTGGAAGAGTCCACATAAACGCCTCTGGAACGCTCGGACGGACGTCGGGAAGCAAAAATGGTAAGAGACGGGGGGGATTCCTGCCCGTGGGACGGCCGCTTGTGTCCCAGGGCGCCCCTGAGTTGTCCCGGATTCATCCCTCGGCAGCGCCCGATGCGGATCTTCGTCAACGACGACCGGCACGTGATGGCCAAGCACTCGGCCGTGTACCCCACGCAGGAGGAGCTGGAGGCCGTGCAGAACATGGTCTCCCACACGGAGCGAGCGCTCAAAGCCGTCTCCGACTGGATCGACGAGCAGGAGAAGGTCAGCGGGGAGCAGCCGGAGTCGGAGTCCATGGAGACGGCGGCCGAGGAGGAGAACAAGGAAGGAGGGTGAGGAGCATCCCTAAAAATCAGGGGGGGGGGAAAGTTGTGGGACTGGGGGGAATTAACTGACGATTGTTGGGGGCGGGTGTGGTGAATCCATCCTGGGTGAATCCCCATGGATCCGTCCCTTAGGTCGGGTGGGGCATTCCATGGGGTTTGACCGTGTGGTGAATCCATCCCGGGTGAATCCCCATGGATCCATCCCTTAGGTTGGGTGGGGCAGCATTCCATGGGGTTTGACCGTGTGGTGAATCCATCCTGGGTGAATCCCCGTGGATCCATCCCTTAGGTTGGGTGGGGCATTCCATGGGGTTTGACCGTGTGGTGAATCCATCCTGGGTGAATCCCCATGGATCCATCCCTTAGGTTGGGTCGGGCAGTGGTGCATTCCGTGGGGTTTGACCGTGTCCCGTGTGTTTTCAGGGATCAGAAGGCCACGGAGCAGCTGACGAGGACCCTGCGGGGCGTGATGCGCGTGGGGCTCGTGGCCAAAGGCCTCTTGCTCAAGGGGGACCTGGACCTGGAGCTGGTCCTGCTGTGCAAAGACAAACCCACGGCCAAGCTCCTGGAGAAAGTCGCCGACAACCTGGGGGTGCAGCTGGCGGTGAGTGGGGCCATCAGGATCCCTTTGGGATCGCTCCGGTGCCCGCCTTCCGGCTCGGGAAAGTCGTTTTCAGTGGTTCTTTGGGATTGTTAAATGAACTTCTCCTCATTAATTATGAAAGGTTTGGGTTGGAAGGGGCCTTGGAGCTCATCCCATCCCGCCCCTTCCACCAGTACACCTTGAGCTATCCCAGGTTGCTCCAAGCCCCATCCAGCCTGGCCTTTGACACTTCCAGGGATGAGGCAGCCACAGCTTCTCTGGGAAGCCCCAGCCCAGCCCCTCCCCACTCTCACAGGGAGGAATTCCTTCCCAGTATCCCACCTAACCCCACCCTCTGGCAGTGGGAAGCCATTCCCCCTTGTCCAAAGTCCCTTCCCAGCTCTCTTGGAGCCCCTTTGGGAAGAGCTTTAGGCTCCCCCCAGGAGGAGCTCTAAGGTCTCCCTGGAGCCTTCCCTTCTCCAGCTGAACATCCCCATCTCTGCCAGCCTGTCCCTGGAGCAGAGCTGCTCCAGAGCCATGGAATCATGGAATGGTTTGGCAAGATCCTGCATGTCCAGGGATCTCCAACCCTCTGCCATGGGCAGGGAGACACCTCCTGCAGCTCCAGGCTGCTCCAGGGCCATGGAATCATGGAATGGTTTGGCTTGGAGGGGACCTTAAAGGTCCTGCATGTCCAGGGATCTCCAAGCCTCTGCCGTGGGCGGGGAGACACCTCCTGCAGCTCCAGGCTGCTCCAAGGTGCTCCAGGGCCACGGAATCATGGAATGGTTTGGCAAGGTCCTGCATGTCCAGGGATCTCCAACCCTCTGCCATGGGCGGGGAGACACCTCCTGCAGCTCCAGGCTGCTCCAAGGTGCTCCAGGGCCATGGAATCATGGAGTGGTTTGGCAAGATCCTGCATGTCCAGGGATCTCCAACCCTCTGCCGTGGGCAGGGAGACACCTCCTGCAGCTCCAGGCTGCTCCAAGGTGCTCCAGGCGTTGGGCTTTGGCCGGGAAGGGCAGCGGGAAGTCTCCCTGCTCGGGAGCTGAGCGGGGCCGTGGCGTTGCAGGCGATCACCGAGGACAAGTACGAGGTCATCCAGTCGGTGGGCGACGCCGCCATCGTCATCAAGAACACGAAGGAGCCCCCGCTGAGCCTCACCATCCACCTGACGTCGCCCGTGGTGCGGGAGGAGCTGGAGAAGCAGCTGGCCGGAGGTACGGCCGGCCCGGGCCCGGCAGGGCGCGGCGGAGCACCGGGAAAGCGTGCTCTTCAGCTTCAGCAAGGCGTGCTCTTCAGCTTCAGCAAAGCGTGCTCTTCAGCTTCAGCCGGAGCCCGGCGGCTCCCTCTGGGCCAAATTCCAGCGGAAAAAATTCCTTAGTTCCGCCAACCTCACGGCGATCCCCGGTTGCGGTTTATCCGGGCCGAGCACTCCGAAGCTGAGGAGCACCTTTCACGTGGGATTTTGCTCTTTTGATTTTTTTTATTTATTTTTTTTTATTTTTTTTTTCCTCCGAGTATCGTTATTATTTTATCCTTTGTTTTGGTTCCACTTGGGCCTTTAGTTCACTAATTCATCATCTCGTTGTATTACTCGTGGTTTGTCCCCGGCCATGTCAGTGCAGTGACATGAAAATAGAAAAGCAGATTTGTTTTAAAAAAAAAAAAAAAAACCCAAAAAAAAAACCCCACCACCACCCTCTCGAAGGCTTCTTGTCCGAGGAGTTGCATGTCCATGAACCGGGGATGTTCCGGGATGTTCCCCCGGTGTGTGTTGCAGCAGAACGACGGGGTGTGCTCGGGGCCCCTCCCGCGGCTCTTCCAGCACCTCAGGTTCAGTTCTCCGGAAAGCGATGCAGAGTTTTGGATAAAGTTAGCTCCTCCAAATTCCCTTCGGGGTCAACAATCCCAGGCAACCGCTGGTTGTTCGCTCCGATTCCGATGGGCTCCGTAGGGCCGGCGGGGTCCCCCGCTCTGCACTAGCCTTATCTAAAACCCTGATCTCCAGCAGCTTCGGGCGACTTTCAGGCCCTTCCTCAGTTTTGCTGCAGCACAGACCGGGGCCCTCGTTGTGCTCTTGATTGTTGATCTCTGGTGTTGATCTCTGACCTCGTCTCCGAGCCTTCTAGTTTGTCGATTTTAGGGACGCTGGACCTTTGACCAACAGGACGTTCTCTGTCGCGGGCCGGGGCCGGGGCAGCCATCCTTCCGGGCGGAGGGTTCCCTGGATCCCCTCCCCTCCCGGGCGCAGAGCCGGGGGTCACCCACCTTAAATTCCCCCCCGGTGACCCCTCCCGGCCTCGCTGCCGCCTCTCCATCCGGCAGGGATCTCTGTCCCCTCCACCGAGCCTCTCGCTCCTCCTCCTCCCACCTTCTCCTCCTCTTTCTTCTCCTCCTCTTCCTCCTGCCTCCTCCTCCTCCTCTTCCCAGAGCGCATTCCAGCCCATCCATCCCTGGGAACTGAGCTTCCCCCCCCCATCTCTGCGGCCGCACGCCCCGGGCGAGGCCGCACGGCGGCAACGCCGCAGCCCCTTCCCTTCCCTCCCGCTCCCGGCATCCCGGCAGGATTCTTTGGGAGCCTCAGCTGCCCGTTAGGATGCTGCCTCCTCCCCCTCGGCCCGACAGAAGCCCCTTGGTCAAACCGTGCCTTGTCTTCTTATTCCATCCACGACTAGAAACGCTCTCAGTCACCGACTCCCCGGACGTTCTGGACAGGCAGAAATGCCTTGCTGCCTTGGCGTCTCTGCGCCACGCCAAGTGGTTCCAGGTTTGCATTTTGTTCTTATATTTATCTTTAAGTAGAAACATTGGTAAACTCTTTAAGGGGCTGAGTGTTTTTTTTCGGAGTTGGAGTGGCCGCCGGCCGCTCGGAGGTGCCGGACTTAGCGGCTGTGGGGCGGCACAGCTGCTAAAGAGGCGCCGCGGTGACACTTTAGGAGCCTTTTGGTTTTTCTTTTGGTACGGAGCAGCCGCGGAGCTGCTGCTTTGTGTGAGGAGTCAGGTCGGTGTGGCCGTGCCCTCGGTGTGGCCGTGCCCTCGGTGTGGCCATGCCCTTGGTGTTGCCATGCCCTTGGTGTTGCCATGCCCTCGGTGTGGCCGTGCCCTCGGTGTGGCCATGCCCTTGGTGTTGCCATGCCCTTGGTGTGGCCGTGCCCTCGGCTCGGCCGTGCCCTCGGCGGCTCCGGGCTCAGCTCCAGGCACGGAGCTCCTCCGGCTTTACCCTCGGCAAAGCAGCACCTCGAGAGGGACTGGACGGCGCGGGCGGGCGCGCTCGGTGAATCCCTCTGTGGTTTCGGTTCCGCTTCCAGGCCAGGGCCAACGGGCTGAAGTCGTGCGTCATCGTGATCCGAGTGCTGCGGGACCTCTGCACCCGCGTTCCCACCTGGGCCCCGCTCCGAGGATGGGTAATTCCCTCCCTTCTCCCGTTCCCGGGGGGATGAGGGTGGTGGGGGGGGGCTGGCAGCATCTCTCTGGGCTGAAGTTCAGCTCTCCTCTTTCCCAAGTTTCCAAGGCACGGCCCCTTTCCCAAGTCGGGGGGTTTCTATGGATGAGCGACGTGTCCGCCCTTAAAGGGGCAGAGCGGATGTTGTGTGGTGCCAATCAGCCACCAGCACAGTGTTAATTGGCTTATTAATTACCCTTCACATTGTTAATTGCCTTATCAATGACCCACCACATTGTTATTGGCCTTATCAATTACCCTTCACATTTTTAATTGTCTTA
>NW_020885311.1:0-20099 GCF_003945725.1 Corapipo altera
TTCTTCTCCTTAGTTAGCAAACTGATAAAACTGTCTTTAAAAAAGACTTAAAATCATGTACAGCACTAAGAGATTGCCAGGGCAAACTCATGTAGTCACAAACTACTTGTTCCTGAAAAACAACCTCAAGAGAGGTCAGAAGAGCTGTGCAGTTATGAAATTTGTTCTATTGCCCAGATATTGGACATTTAGGGGCTGCAGAGGATTCTTCTGTCACAGCAAGCATTGCAGAAACAGGGCTAGCCCCTTGCTGGTGATTAAAAAAACTCAGAGTGCTTAAATATATCTAAGTCTGATATTTCACAAGTAATTTTGGTTACCCTATGCACCAGTTGTATGGTGCTTTCTGATCACAGATGTGGGAAGCATGTCTGAAGGCACAGGGGATGTGCCAGGGCAGTGGGCCTGAGAGAGCATGCGCAGGTCACATATAACTCTATTGGCTGAAGAAGTCACATGGTAAACAGGGATATAAGGAGCGGGAATTTTGAAATAAACTCTCTTTGTCCACACCACCGCACGAGCAGCATCATTATTCCTTGTTATACAAGGACCGCCTCTACTACATATGGCAACCCGAACAGGGACACTTTTTAGCTTATATTAAGCCAGATATTTATCCTGGAACAGGAAATCAGCTGGTAGTTCCGTTATCGTCTCGATTTTTCGGAGACGGGAGCTTTTACCACAAAAAACTTTGACGTCAGTAATCCCGTGCTCTCAGTGGTATCTGAGAAACGGAAAGTTAGTTTAGGAGCTCCAAAACTATTAGGAAAGTGCATGAGAGAAGAGAAGAAAGAAGTTGAAGAAGAAACTGAGAGGTCAAGCAGCAACCGGAGAGAGCAGAGGGTCCACACAACATCAAAAGCAGTGAGTCCAACTGGGAGGCATTTCGCACACCTAAGACTGCTCCCTGGGCGAGAGCGTGCCTGCAGCTCGGAGACCCGGGCCGCGGAGCACCTTAAGATCGCCAGGGAAAAGCTTGTTGGTCCCCGTGCGTCGGCCAATCTGGTAAAAACGGCTTGCCGCTGCCGAGAGCACCGGTCGGACCACGTGCGAGAAGCAGTTTTGCCGCTGCCGCATCTTAACACCCCCAGCCACCGCGGACCCCCGCCGAGCCCCGCTTCAGTTTTCTGTCCAGCAGAAATTGCCGCGGCTCCCCGCCTGCTCACCACCGCTGACTGACCCTGCGGGTGTGCTTAAAAGCACCGCCGCAAAAAAGCCCCCGCGCCGCATTCAAACCACGTGGGACTTTACCGAAGGCACCGCACCTTCCTGATACAGCGCACCCTGACCCCCGCACCGCCCAGCGAACTGCGGGAGCCCCGGAGCCGCCGCTGCCATGCCGAACCACCGCGAACGCCGTGCTCGCCAGAGACGGAACCGGACCTGCGCCAAGCTGCCACTGCGTGACTGAGACTTCACCGCCAGCGCCGCCGCCGCCGTTCGCTGCTTCAGCAGCCCACACAAATGCCGATCGCCTGCAACCCCAAACCACCGCTTCTGCAGCCAGCCCCGCGCCCGTCGCTACAGCTGCCCCGTGCCTGCCGCTACCCCGCGCCGCCGCTCGCAGCCTGCACCGGGACACCAGCCGCTGCCGACGGGATGCCACAGCCCAGCCGACAGAGAGCCAACACAAGTCCACAAACCGACAGTAGTGCACGCTAGCAGCGCCGAGACTCAAAGGTAAAATGGGAAATTTTTCCCCACCGAGCTCTCACAAGACACAGATGCATTAGCTACACTGCTGAAACCTTATTATGTACAGGTTACAAGGGCTGAATTAACAGAGTTGGTACAGCTCATTAAAGCAGCCGTACCAGAACTGCCTCTGGTTGAAGCCCTCCACATACAAATTTGGGACAAAATAGGGAACCTCATCAAACTCAAGGCTCAGGGAGGAGACTCCCAAGCAAACAATGGTTACCCAACCTGGCAAGCTATAATGACTGCATTAAGCAGAGCCCACCAAAGAACGACAAACACGCACACCCCCGCTCACGCTGCAAGTAGCAGCCCAACTGTTACGTGCCGCAGTTTAAACACACAAAACTCGGCGGGAGGAGGGGGTGGAGCCGTTCACAATTCCACTTTGGGGAAGGGAACCGGGAGCCCAAGGGACACGGGTCGGCGGGAGGGGACGGGGCCTGAGATGCGAGATTCCAGCCTGTGCGATCACCGCAGGGGGTCCTGTAATGGCGATGGGGGGGCTAGCCCAGTGTACGTGCCAACCCATCCCCCCAGATGAACGCCAACCATGCACCCAGGGGTGGGCACCGCCATCTCGCCTGCCACGCAGAACGGACAACAACCCGTCCTTCCCCGCCCCCGCGCCGTACTCCCCGCCACCCACCACCACCCACCCACAGGCAACCGCTTTCGCCGAAGCTGCAAGGGGGGAGGGATGGGAGGAATGGGGGGAGGAGGAGGAGGGGGATTTTGGGATAGCTTTACCGGGAGGGGAGGAAGCAACATACAGAGAGGGTTCGATCGATAGATGGGCTTTGTGCAGAGAAGAGGCATTACGAATTGGGGACTTAGAAGTTATACAAGCATGTCCAGTAATTATCGGACCACGCCAAAGCCGCAGGTTCCAGCCATTGCCACATGAACTAACCAAAGAACTGAGACAGTTGATGAGAGAAACTGGTGTATCTTCCCCTAACACACTCGCATTTTTAGAAACACTGAGCTCCAGATACATTTTCATGCCACATGATTGGAGAACCCTGTTGAAAATAAGCCTCACTAATACACAGTATAATGTATGGCTGAACGATTTCAGAGAAATCTGCTCCGCTTATGCTAATGACCCACAAGCAGGGGTAACAACACACCAACTCACAGGGGAGGGTAACTACCATTCCATAGATACACAAACCAGGTACAATAGAGAAATATATGAAGTCATAGCAAAACACGCCATGCGGGCAATGAGAAAACTACCCACATCAGACAAAGACACAAACTTGTCATTCACAAAGGTAATGCAGGGCCCAACAGAACCTTACACACAGTTCCTAGATCGGCTGCAATCTGCCCTAGATAGACAGATTGAGAACGAGGAAGCCAGAGAAGTTCTCAGCAGGAGATTGGCTTTTGAAAACGCTAACATTGATTGTAAAAGAGTTCTGCAAACCCTTCCTAAAAGGGTTAATTCTGTAACATCTCAGAATTAGTTCATACCTGCCAAGGGGTTGGTACTTTGACACATCAGACAGATTTACTGGCAGTAGCACTGAATGCTCAATTAAGGACACAGCAGGGGGCCAGACCCTGGAATGGTTGCTACATTTGTGGGGCCCCTGACCACTTCCAAAGGGATTGCCCTCAGAAACCCCTAGTAGTGGCACCCCGCAAGCACCCAAAAGCAAGGAGGGTGCCAAAAAACTGGAGGAGAGGGGCGCTGTCGCACGCCCCGATGCAGCAAACACACGCGACACAAGGGAGCAGGTTGGCAATCTGTGCCCCCCCACATCAACCAGCGCTTTGTGCCCCTACACCCCAGCAAGCACTTTGTGCCCCGCCACCCCAACCACCGCTGGACTGGACTTATCCAACAGGAACACAGTCTTCATAACTTACCCTGAGGTAGTGCTAATCCCGACTGGACGTTGGGGTCCCCTTAGCCCAGGGGTGCACGCACTGCTGATTGGAAGATCCTCCACCATCAGAATGGGTTTGTTTGTGCTGCCGGGAGTAATAGATTCAGATTCTCATAGCGAGATTCTAATAATGGCATGGACCCCTTCACCCCCCTGTTTCATCCCAAAAGGACAGAAAATTGCTCAATTAATCCCCTTCTACAGTGCGTCGCCTGCAGGGGAGGGGGGGAGGGAGCGGGGTTCAGGAGCCTTTGGCAGCACAGGACACCCACAGGTTTACTGGGCAGCAGCCATCACAGCCACACAACCACTCATGACGTGCCAGGTTAATGGGCACCGATTTACAGGCCTTGTAGATTCTGGGGCTGATGTTTCCATAATAAAAGACTCAGAATGGCCACTCAACTGGCCTACTGTTTGCCCAGCTGCAACCATTCAGGGGGTGGGAGGCACACAAAGTCCCAGACAGAGTGCTCAAATACTCACTGTCTTGGGACCAGAGGGACAATTGGCAAAGGTAGCTCCATTCATAGCTCCAATCCCTTGCTCCTTGTGGGGACGGGACGTACTTTCACAATTTGGCACAGTCATGCAAATACCTTCTGCAAGCAGCCAGGTTTTTCAATAAGGACCATTGGTCAGCCGTCCCAAGCACCGATTAAGCTAGTCTGGAGGACTGACCAGCCGGTCTGGGTAGACCAGTGGCCCATGATAAAGGAACGGCTTGAACATTTAAAAAAGCTTGTAAAGGAGCAATTAGAAGCAGGACACATTGTACCAACAAACAGTCCCTGGAATACTCCTGTATTTTGTATCCCCAAAAAGACTGGCAAATACAGGATGCTGCAGGACCTCAGAGCAGTCAACTCAGTCATTGAGCCGATGGGGGCATTGCAACCAGGGTTACCCTCACCTGCTATGCTTCCAGCGAACTGGTCACTAACAATAATTGATTTAAAGGACTGCTTTTTTACCATCTTCCTGCACCCCGAGGATGCACCAAGATTTGCATTTTCCATCCCGCCACTGAACAACTCACAGCCTATGCAAAGGTATCACTGGGTTGCTCTTCCTCAGGGGATGAGGAATAGTCCTACCATATGTCAAACAGTTGTGGCAAACGCTATTCAGCCCATCAGAAAGCGTTTTCCTTCTGCAATAATCTACCACTACATGGATGACATTTTAATTAACACGGCCACAGAAAATGAACTGCAAATTGTTGTTACTGCTCTGACTGATGCTGTCTAAGAAGCAGGGTTGCAGGTTGCTCCAGAGAAAATCCAGCGATCGCAGCCCTGGACTTATCTTGGATGGAGAATCACGCAGCAACAGATTTCCCCACAACCACTGCAGCTCAAGGTAAAAGACACCCCAACCTTACATGAGTTGCAAAAACTTCTGGGAGCTATTAATTGGTTAAGGCCTATTCTAGGCTTAACCACAGAGGAGCTACACCCTCTCTTTGTGTTACTAAAGGGGGACTCTGACCTAACGTCTAACAGGGTTCTGACAGCAGAGGTCAATCAGGCGTTAGACATTTGTGCCAAGGCAATAGAAAATAGGCAAAACAGAAGGAGAGATCCTGAACTGCAAATCTGCCTGGCCTTAGTTCCCAGCAGGTACCAGCCATTTGCAGTCTTGTTTCAGTGGGACCAGACTGAAAAGGACCCACTGATGGTTCTAGAATGGCTATTTCTGTCCCACACACCATCTAAAACTGTATGGATGATTAATGAAATGTTTGCTAAGCTTGTTATTAAAGGCAGAGAAAGACTACAGGAACTGGAGGGAAGGGATCCAGCTGTCATCTACATTCCAGCCATGAAGGACAATTTGGATTGGATGCTGGCTGAGGACACTGAGTTCCAAACTGCCTTGGCAGGTTTTGATGGTGACATTTCAGTCAATCTCCCTAAGCACAGACTTTGGGCAGAAATCAACAATTTACCTTTAAAAGCCACAACCAGATGCAAAACTGAGCCGGTAAAAGGCCTCACAGTTTTTACAGATGCATCTGGGCGAACACAAAAGGCTGCAGTGACTTGGGTAAATCCTGACACAGGACAATGGGAACGGGAGGTACAGACCATGAACCAATGCTCTGTGCAGGTTCTAGAACTAGCTGCCATTCGCATTGCCCTTGGAAAGTTTTCTGAACAACCGGTTAATATTGTCACTAATTCTTGTTATGCTGCAGGGTTAGTTTCACGCCTGGAATGTTCATTTCTTCGGGATGTTTCTAACCCTCATTTGTTGTTTGAAATGCGTTCTACTTGGGTTCTTGTCAATCACAGAAAGTTTGATTTTTACATAATGCACACCAGGTCTCACACTGACATACCAGGGCCAATAGCTGAAGGGAACTGGGAAGCTGACAAAGCAGCAATGTTTAACACAGTACCCAGGGTCCTAGAACAGGCAAAATTGTCCCATTCATTTTTTCATCAGAAAGCACGCTCTTTAAAGAGACAATTCAAAATAACAATCAGGCTCGAGACATCATATTAACTTGTCCAGATTGTCAAAAAATCACACCCATGCCATCTCAGGAAGGCATTAACTCCAGAGGGTTAATGTCAAATGAGATTTGGCAACAGATGTCACACACATCCCCGAATTTGGCAAATGAGATTTGGCAACAGATGTCACACACATCCCCGAATTTGGCACCTTAAAATATGTACATGTAACTGTAGACACACATTCACAATACATAACTGCTACAGCACACACAGGTGAGAAAGCCAAGGATGTAATA
This sequence comes from Corapipo altera, assembly GCF_003945725.1. Lineage (NCBI taxonomy): Eukaryota > Metazoa > Chordata > Aves > Passeriformes > Pipridae > Corapipo > Corapipo altera. Next base: position 6,367 of record NW_020885311.1, read on the forward strand.
AGACACTGGCTAAGCTGTTTTGCTACCCTTGGCACTCCAAAACAGATAATAAGTGATAACGGACCAGCATACGTCTCTGAAAAGGTAAGGAATTTCCTATCAGAATGGGGAATCTCACATATGACAGGAATCCCACACTCACCTACCAGACAAGCAATTGTAGAAAGGGCACACTGCACACTGAAAGAGATGTTAGTAAAACAAAGAGGGGGGGAGAATCTGTATAGTCTGCAGGAACGTTTGTGGAAAGCCACATATGTGATCAATTTTTTAAATTGTGACAGTGCTGAAAGAAGTGAGAAGCAGCACAAATCTCAGGTGTTTGCCTCTCCCAGGCCACTAGTCATGGTAAAAGATTTGATCTCGGGACAATGGACAGGACCTTTAGATCTTATGACTTGGAGGAGAGGTTATGCTTGCGTGGCAACAGGAAAAGAAGTGAAATGGATTCCCTCCAGGTGTGTAAAACCCTATTTAGGTACACAATCACAGCTGCAAGAACCAGATAACGCAGAAGTTTAAAAAGAGTTATGTTTCAGTTTATATAATGACCAGTGTGGTAACAAGCAATCTACAAATATCGGTGTGTGTATGTGTGTGCGTGAATGATGATGACTGTCAGTGAATGAGATGTGTGAATGAATAAAAGAGTTGTGTGACTGGACAAATATAAAAACACAGAACACCTCACAAAACCGCATTACCTACACCACAAGGTCACTTAAAGAGGATTGAGTTTTTGCTATACTTACCCTGTTTCTTAATAAAGTTTGAAATCCCCGGTTATTAAAAAACCCTCAGGTTAATAAAGGTTATAGTTTACACACAGTTGGGCTAAGGCCCTAAGTTAATAAAGTAATTCTCCAAGTTGCACTACCCTATAGGACTATAAGAAGTTTTAAGAAAGGTTTACAATAGAAGTATAAGAAGCCAAGCAAGCAGTGTGCTGGGTTACTGCGAGTTTGGCAGTTTACAATGTTCTGATTGTTTTGCACTGTTATTTACACTGTTGTTTTGCACTGTTGTTTACACTGTTGTTTTGCACTGTTTTTGTGACTTCTTTAGATAATTAAGGGAGGGGATATGTGGGAAGCATGTCTGAAGGCACAGGGGATGTGCCAGGGCAGTAGGCCCGAGAGAACATGCGCAGGTCACATATAACTCTATTGGCTGAAGAAGTCACATGGTAAACAGGGATATAAGGAGCGGGAATTTTGAAATAAACTCTCTTTGTCCACACCACCGCACGAGCAGCATCATTATTCCTTGTTATACAAGGACCACCTCTACTACACACAGATGCATAAATTTTCACAGCAATTTCTTGCTCGTGTGTTGTTTGGCCACTGGGCCATCTGTTTTTTGTTGCTGAGGAAATGCAGGCAGCCTTCCCTGGTGTTTGGTGCTATGTAAACTTGGCTTTTGGTTTATTTCTACTGTACAAATGCAGTCATTCCTATCACTAGAAGTGGATCAGTATTCATAGTCAGCAGGGAAGAACAATCTTCATGGCCTACTGTTGCCCCAGTGGCTGGGACAGTTTCCCTGGTGAGATCCAAGCAGTCTGCTTGGTGCCTGTGGTGGTGGCTGGAAGGGCTAGGGTGTGGACAGGGAAGGGAGGGATGTGTGTTGGAAGGCAGTGCAGAGGAAGGAAGGATAAGTATCTGTGTTGTTTTTCCCAGGACTTTCAGTAGTTCCTGACTCCCTCTTTACAAACCGTTGAAAATACACATGCATCTTGCAACTGCTTTTAAATGCTGACAACATTAAAGAAGACCTTAAAGAAAGTAATAACTGCAGTATGTGCTGGTTGTGGAAACTTACAGCTTGAGAAATTGAAGAATATCATGGACCTGGGGGAAGAGTGATATTTTAAAGGGGTTTTGCTACTTCTGTAATGTTGGTGTTGAGGACTAGGTTGCTGTTCTGGGGCACTAGCCAGACAGGGTTGTTAGATTTTCTTGAAGAGCTAATGTGACATGTGACAGACTGCATTTCACAGCATGATTAAAGGCATTAAAGTAAGTTGGGTAGGTGACAAAGCGAGCAAAGATTCTGACCTGAAGAACCATTTCCAAAGTGCTTCCTGATCTTCAAGGGTCATTTCTTTTCTCTTTCCTTTGTGTCTTAGAAAGAGCTCTTTCATCAAAAGGTATATATGCAAAGCTCAGTCTGAAATACTGGGGCCTGAGTTCATAGCTGAGCTTATATCCTAGTTGTTGCTGCTTTCTGAAAATTCATATGTATTTTTTATCAGCCTGGAGGGATGGTCAGCTGTGAAAAGGCTTTTTGTGAATCAGCTTAGATTAACAGTAACTGGATAAAGGGAAGGCTGGTGTGTTCTGCTTTAAGTAGTGTTGTAATGAGAGCCTTCTCTTGAGTTTTATCTCACGGGGAGGGATGTGTGTAACTTTGTGAGCTATATGATTTTTTTCCAGTTTATGCCTGCTCCAATGTCATTTAGAGTTGAAGAATTTCAATTTTTTTCAATAAACACAGTACAGAGGTTTTATTGTGTTAGAGAAAAGATTTAGGATTATCTGTAGTGGCTCTTTTTTTAAGATTTCAGTGAGTTCCTGAATTCTGTGAGACTCCAATAGAAATGCAAGATTTTACAGGTGTTTGCTGAGATGTGATTTTTAGACTGTTATGTGTAGTTTCATTAATTTTCCTAACATACATCTTCATAGCTCATACCTGCAACAGGTACTTAAACAATATTGCACTTTGTTTTAGGTTGAGGCATGTTTGGAAGAAATGGAACAGCTTAGATCCTACAAATGAATGAAACAAGATAAACCCATCACAAGATAAAACCATAAATTGTGATTCGGGAATCTCATGAAGTAGCCAATAGTTTTATTATAAAACTGTTTCTGAATTACAAAAACTGAAGGAGTCTTTTATTCAAGGATCACTTCAGTGACCCAAGAATAGAAGGGAATAGAGTTACTCATTAGCATCCAGGTAAATGTCCCTGGAAGGAATAGGAAAGCATGGGAGGAAGTCTGTAAAAATCTGGGCATGAGAGATAAAATTAATTTGAAGAATCTAAAAAATTTTAGCAAAAGAAATTAGTATTTAGGTGATGGGACACACATCTTTGGGAACTATTAAGATATGGTCTACCAAACCTGGTCTCACGTTAACTATCAAAATGAGTCTTTTTACTGCAAATACAGTACTAGTTCCTGAACTGTTACTTTCCAATATTCTGTGAAATGCATGTAATGAAACATAGATCCTGCAGCATACATGAAAAACTGCCCAACCATTTTGATGAACCTCCTATGAACCTGAGATGAGCCATGGGAAGATCTTACAAGTTAGCTGTTCAAAAGCACAGTGTAATAAATCTGTGTAGTATCACAGGTTTTGGTTTTGATTCCATTGCTTTAAGTTTTAATTTATCCTTATTATTTCAGTCTAGTCAATCACTTGTACCTTATCATGCCCCTCACTGACAGATTTAGGAACCCACATGCTGATATTGTGTCAGAACAGAATATCAGTCTGCTTTGTAGCATTAATCATTACCTTATTCATTATAATTAGAGTGAGGAATAAAACCTACAACAATAAAAAACCCCAGCAGTGCTGGAATTGAGCACTGAGTGCAGTGAGGCATGAGTGTAACTTCATGGAGAATTATGTTATCAGGTTCCCTACTAGGTTTGAGTATTTTAGCTTCTTCTGTCTCAGTTGTAGTCTTCATCCACTCCTGTCTTTTCAGCCTTTATGAGTAATTAATCACACAGCTGCCATAGTCCTAGTGTGGTCCCTAGTAATTCTGCTTTTTCCATAACTTCAAGGTTCTTAGATGCTTCTATAGTGCTCTGAGTGCTTCTTAACTGGAGAAGGTTTCCTTCTGACGGTTTTTTACGTTTTAGAACAAAGTTTGTTACTAGAACAAAATTATTTCCTTGAAAGGACTTTCAACTACATTTCATATGTTTTATAATGATCATAAAGCACAGTGTGAAAAATAACTCACATGAAATGATGAGAAGAATAAACTATTTGGGAATTTTTGTGCAGAATTGTGAAGGATTTGGGTTTGGTTTTCATTAACAATAGGCTTAAACTATTTTGTGAAAGAATATTTGAAATAGTTGAAAAAACATAAAAATTCACTTTTCTGTCCATAATACCATGTTGGAGATGAAATATGTCTCTTGCCTTCATCTTACTCTATTATTTTAGTATCAGTGGCATACATCTCAGAAGGCACAGGAAAAAACAATTGACAATGAGTCACATTGTCCCTTCGGTGACAACTGGTTCCTCTTCTAGATATACTACAGAAGTTGGAGGCATCTGCTGCAATCTTTTGGTGCAAGGGATAGTGACTCTGAATCTTACCCTGGTCTTGCCATGGCTGCCACAAGGGATTGTCAAAACTGCCTTTTCTTCTGTCTGGAACTGCAGTGTCGCGGGTCCAGAGAGACAGGAGCATTTTAAGCTGTTTCCTGAAAGACCTTTTTCAGCTCCATCAGTGTTAGTTTTCTGGGTTTGGCTCTCAAAGCAGACTGCCTTATGTCTAGAATAAGTTCCATTAATATCTACTTCTATGATCAGCCACACTTGCTGTCTTAAATCTATTTCTATAATTTATATGATTCACATTAAAAGAAGTTTCCTCCATCTGTTGTTGAAGTACTGGAAATTACTTTAGTTAGTTTTCATTTTAATTTTTACTCTGCTTTTGTCATCCCAACCAACCATTCTAAATTGACCACTTACTTCTACTTGTTCATATTTAACAGGATCATGAAGTGGTATTACAAAATGTGATATGCAATATGTCTGCAATGCAATAGCTCTGAACAACCAGTGTACTGAAAATAAGCAACACAGTAGCACTGAAAAATGCATCACAACAATTACTAGTGTTGTTGTATGACTTATTTCACTAGTTTTATCTTTGGATATGACAGCATATTTTTAAAGTGAAGGTAAATATCCTTGGCAAAGGAGCAGAGTATTCTTACTTACAAGACTTGGAATTAAACACAAGACTTGGAATTAAGCACTACACTACATGTAATTTTTAAGATTTCAAATAATTTCTGATCATGTTTCTCATTTCAATTCATTATGTTGACCTTTTATGCCCCTGGATTTGGTCATACATCCTTGCTTTCAGTGTGTATGGTGTCACATCACCTGTCTATAAAATGGATCTAGAAGCTCTAGGCTATGGTTGCAATTCCCACACTGGCCAGTAATGTAGGGAGCACTACAGCTGGAGACTGCTTGAATGCTGCAGGACTGAGGCATCTCCCTTCTGCTCATTCACCTTTCCTTCCCTCTTTGCTTCTATCCTTCCCTTCTCCACAGATCAGAGACACAGTCCAGTACTTGTTCACAGTTCTAAAATTTCAAATACAGTATTTTTAAATGGTGGACAACAGCTGGGAATAATAAGGTACGAAGCAAAAATTGTTTTGCTTAAAAGACTATTACATCACTTGACATCACTTAAGAAAAAATGTGAAATACTCTACTCACAGGTAAAACCAATTTAAAGTGTCTACTGTTTTGCGAGATAAAGGCTTATTCTCTTTATTGCCCAAATATCTTGAGGTACAATTTTGTATCTTAATAGAGAATCACAGAATCACAAAATGGGTAAGGTGGGAAGGGGTCACAGTGAGTCATCTGGTCCTACCTGCTCAAGCAGGGTCATTCATGGCACAGGGTTGCATCCAGGTGGTTCTTGGACATCTCCAGTGAGGGAGACTCCACAACCTCTCTGGGAAATCTGTTTCACTGTGTGGTCACCTTAGCAAAAAATATTAAAATAATTCCTGCCTTTTTAAGTACAATCATTTGTAAATTAAAAAACAAAACAACAAAAAAACCCCACCAAAAAATTTTGCCACTCCACTTTCCCATAATGGAGGGAGTAATGTGGGAATAGATGGATTGCTAATGCAACTAAAATCATACTCTATATCCCAAAATACAGAACTGATATACTAAATTTCAGAGGGTTTTATTGCTTCATTTTTCCATGTTGCTTATGAAATTTTGATGATATACTTAATTTCCCATTTCTTACTTGAAAAATACAAACACTTAATAAGGTAATTATATCTAACTCTATTTTTAAAAAGTGTAGATATTACTCAATTTGATAATAAAATGGTGTTTTTAAAAATGGAAATAATTAAGTAATGGGGAAGGTTTCCAAGAGCTATAGAAAAGTCTTTGCTGGGTAAGCACTTTAACTTAGTTTGAAGTCTTTCTAAAGGATGATCTACTTTAGTTATAAGTAATTTTGCTGGTGGAGGAATTGCTGCGTTAAATTTTATTTCTTTGTTATCTAGGGACTCAAAGGGAATGAGCACAATTCTAGTCTTTGGAACTCCACTCAGGAGTTGATGGGTCAGGATCAAAGGGCGGGCAGGCTGGGAGTGGGCACACTGTTGTGGGTGTTTGCTCCAGGCCTCCTGAGCAGGAGCAAGATGTGGAGGAGACCTCTACAGGCAGCTTGAAGCAGCCTCCAAGTCCCAGTCACTGGTTCTCGCGGAGACTTCAAGTGCCCTGACGGCAACTGGAGAAGCAACACAACCAAGCACCAACAGTCCAGCAGGTTCCCGGAAAGCACTGACGACAACTTCCTGGCCCAGGGGGCTGGAGCCTCTGACAAGCCAAAGGAATGCTGTGCTGCTCCACGTCTTACTAACACACAGCAAAGACCTTGTTGGAGATGGGAAGGTCCGGGACAACCGGGGCTGTAGAGACCATGGGCTTGTGGTCGTCTGAAATTCCAACCAGTGGGAAACACATAAATAACCAGGAGATAGAGGAGTTGACGAAAAAAAATAAACTTTTATTGCAATAAAAGGGAGACTTCACTGGACAAACCGCAGTGAGGTCGCTCAGCTCAGTGGAGGTCGCAGCCCCCTTTTAGCCCCTTTGCCCGGAGCGCTGCTCCCTGCCCGTTTCTCCACTGGCTGAGATACTCTGGGGTTACAGGCTTCCCGACACGCCTACTCTGTGCCCCCCATTACGGCCCGATGAGGTGGCTCGGAAGACCACTGACATTTTTCAAAATGGAAGCCACTTCAAAAGGGAGGACGTGACCACCTGAGACCTTCTGTGCTGCTGACTGGGCCCCCTGTCTCCGGGCAAACGGCACCTCTTGGGAACCGACAACTGAGCAACCAGTGACTTCTTGCTTCTCGCTGCGAACTGTGACTGCACTACACCCTTTGCAAGAGCACCTTCCTATTGCTAAGAGTGGAGCTCGGGACGGCGGGAGGAGGAAGCAAGGCAGCCTGTACGACTAGAACCGTGGAGCTGAGGAGAGCTGCCTTGAGCCTCTTCAGGGATCTTCTTCCTTCTTGCCTGAAATCCTTTTTTCCCCTCACTCACTGCTCGAAGCCCACTGCCTGATTTGCTGCACACCCTGTCTCCTAAAACACTGCACCGGTGGGTCTTTCTCCAGGGACCGAGCTCCTTGTTTCCCTTCGTCCTTCTCCTAATGCCAGGGAATGGGAAACACCCTTGTTCTTATCGTTGAGCTCTTGCTGCCCAGTCTCACTTTCTGCAACACTTTCACCTGTTTTCGGTCTGGTTCTGTCACTACTTCTTTTAATCCCCAACTTTTCTCCAGAACAGCCAATTGACATCCACAGAATCACTACGCCCAGAACTGCCAGGAGAGTTCCACAAGTTCAGAAGTTCAAGTGGGCAGAACCTCTCTCGGACATACCCTTCCCTGCTTGGAATGTCTGATTCCACGTGAAGAGCCAGATGCTGAGCAGTCCCGAAAGCCCTCGTTTTCTAGACAAGAGCTCAACTCCAACAGATCACAGCATAGACCTAAAGCGCCTTTGACCCTGAGCGGACAGAACCCTGTTCTTCTCGTCCACACTTGTCTTCCCATGGAATGGAGAGCCGAAAAAACCTCTCCAGGGTAGGGCCAGAACTGACAGGTTTACGGCAGAGGCGCAGAAATTGCCCTGTCATTGCCTCCAGGATGATATGCTTGCTCCAGGATCCTTCCATCAGGGAACTTTTGTCGGATGGTTTGGTTTTAGGTCAATTTATATCGCTTTCAGCAATGTCAGCTTCCAGTGGTGAGAAGTCATGAGAGTAGTCCCAAGAATCAGGTGATGCCCCTTGGTAACAAGACTGTGTCTTTAAGTGGCAAATGTTTTTATTCAACCTCCTGGCTTCTGCAGAAGTCTCCTCTTTTTCAAGACTCCTAGACTCCTAGACGAGTTCGTGTTGGAAGGAAGGGACCTGAAAGCTCATCTGCTTCCAGCCACCCCTCTGCCACGGGCAGGGACACCTTCCGCTCGAGCAGCTTACTCCAAGCCGCGTCCAACCTGACCCTGAACACTTCCAGGGATGGGGCAGCCACAGCTTCTCTGGACAACCTGTGCCAGGGCCCCACCACTCTCACAGGGAAGGCTTTCTTTCCGATATGCCGTCTAACCCTGCCCTCTGCCAGTGCGAAGCCATTGCCCCTTGGTCTGTCACTCCAGTCCCTTGTAAATAGTCTCTCTTAGCCAAAGCCTTCTTGGTCCTCCCTGTTGTGTTTCAAAATTTGCAAGCTGATGTTGTGTCAGGTGGCACCAACCAAGCCCTGAGCCAGGTGCAGGACCTTGCACTTGAGGTCTGAGCTCATTGGGCTGTTGAGCCTGGAGACGAGGAGACTGAGGTCAGATCTCGTCGGGGACTGCAGCTTCCTGCCAAGCGGCAGTGGTCATTTCTGCTCTGTGGGACCAGGGACAGGACCCGAGGGAATGGCCGGAGCTGTGTAAGCGGAGGCTTAGGTTGGACATTAGGAAAAGGTGCTTCCCCCGGAGGGTGCTCGGACACTGGAACAGGCTACCCAGGGCAGTGGTCACGGCCCCAAGGCTGCCAGAACTCAAGGAGCGTTTGGACAAGGCTCTCAGGCACATGGTGGGATGACCGTGCTGTCCTGCACAGGGCCAGGAGTTGGACTGGGTGACCCTTGTGGGTCCCTTCCAAGGCAGGATGTTATGTGATTCGAGCTCTTTGGTTAACCCTTCCTCTACCAGGAAGAGCTGGCAAAGCTGTTGGGGGTGGGGCAGAAGAAGGGAAGCCCCAGCATTACTGCTGTCTCTATGACACAATGGGAGGCCTAACATTCCATCCCTGGAGATGCTCCAAGAGGAGCATCCAGACCTGTGTCCAGTCAACAGAAGCGACCGACCACCGAACCTGACTGACCATGGTCCTGTCAGCTCTGTGGTGCCGCTCTGTGAGCTGGAGATCAGCCCTGACCCGGTTCGTGCAGCTCTTCCGCTCCCCCCAAACCTCTGGCACCAAAGGTGAGGACAGAGCCTGACCGCGAAAGCCCCGCGGTGCACAGTGGGGACATTCACAGCCCATCCTCCCCTGCACCTCGCCCTCCTCCTCCTCAGTCCTCTCAGCACCTGACAACCCCAGCTCGGGATGTGACTTCCAGGGTTTGCTCTTTCTCACAGGTTCAACCAACCTGCCTCCAGTAGCCCCACTGGCAAGCAGCCCTGGTGTTGCTGTGCCGTCAAACACCGCCCGGGGTGGGGCCCAGGGCAGTGGGAAACCCCTGGCTGGGGCAGACCAAAGTGCCCCCAAGGGTCAACTGCAGCCCTACCAGCATCAGGGGAGAGCAGTGGCCCCGGTGCCACCAGCGTGGCACAGCCAGTGCAGCCCCGCCAACTCAGCCAACCCCTCCGGGACACCCCTGGGCCGTGGCAGTCCCCCAGACAGGAGCACCCCCATGGATGTGGACGTCACCCCAGCGCTTAACATCAGCCTGGCCAGCGACGTCTCCATGGAGGAGGACGCCCCCCGAGTCTGCGACCTCTCGCTGGCCAGCGACGTCTCCATAGAGGAGGACACCGCCCGCGACTGCGACCTCTCGCTGGCCAACGACGTCGCCATGGAGGAGGACACCCAGCAGCACGTGGGGACAGACCTGCCACCACCGCAGAGCAGCGTGTCCCCAGACGACACCAAGCTGGAAAGGCGGGGGGCAAAGAGGAAGAGGGGCTCTGAGCCAGGGGCTGCCAGCAAGATCAAGGCTCCCGCAGCCGGGGCTGGGGCAGGAAGATTGGCTTAGGCCTGTTCAAGGGAGAGATCGTTTGGGGATCTCTCCCAGTTTGAGGGATAGGTCGTTTGGGGACCTATCCTAGGTTGAGGCATAGATCGTTTGGGGATCTATGCCAGTTGGAGGGATAGATCGTTTGGGGATCTATCCCAGTGGGAGGGAGGGAGAGAGGGAGGGTGTTTATGTCGCGAAGATGTACATAGAGATGTAGGGAAGATGCAGAGATCGATGTAGACGTAGATCTAGTTAACAGTTTTCTTCCGGTTCCAGAATAAAAGCTTTTATTCCAACACCTACCTGTGTCTGCATGGAATGGGGAGGGAGTGAAGGGTGGCACCAGCAAATGGCACCAAGCAGATCCACCAAGGCCCAAAGGGAACGGTCTTTGGAGTGTTGCAAACTGGAGGGTTCCGGAACTGCGAGAGGCTTCCAGAGGTGTCCCACTGAGAGGGAAGTGCTGAGGAGCTGCCAGGGCCTCCCTCAGCCCCCCTGCTTGTGGGCTCACAATGTGACTGGTTTTAGTTATCTGCTGAATTTCCATCCTTGTGTCAGGAATGACTGGAGGTTCCAAAATATTTGGGAGTTGTATCCAAACTGTTCCATTTGGGCTACGATTCAGGCAGGGAGTGTTCCAAGGCTTTTATGGGATGAGTGATTATCCTGAGTTCCCAAACTGTTCCACTCCGGATTGTTCCCACCTGTATCATCTAGGAGCACCTGGTCCAGTCCAGGGACACTTCCCCACACCCCTGGTCCAGTCCAGGGGCTCTTCATTACTGAGTTGGTTTGGTCAAGGCTTGTCAGGAGTTCCTGAGATCATCGACCAGGCCTGAGAGCAAGAGGGGGGAGGTTGCTCCACCAGAGGGACTGCTAAATAAAATGGGGAAAAACTTTTTGTAGGGAAATCTTTGAGCACTCTCCAAAGTGTTTGCAGATGAAAACGTTGTGCTCATGGTCTGAGATAGTCACAGGGATATGTTTTATCAAGGCCTATTAGCAGAACACAGAGCAATGGATTTAAACTGAAATAGTGGAGCTTTATATTGGATAAAATGAAGAAATATTTACCAATGGGGCTGGCAAGAACTGCAACAAGTTCCCTGAGAAGTGGATGTCCCCTTCCTGGATTTGTCCAAGGTCAGGAACTTTGAGCAGACTGATTTAGTGAAGATGTCACTCTCCATGTCCAGGACTTTGGACCACATGAGTTTTTATCTCCCTTCCAAGCCAAACCATTCTGTGATTCTTTGAGTCTAATATCCGAAACTCCTTCTCCAAAGAATTTCTATTGCTAGGAGATGGATTACCATATTTTGAAGAAGCCATTCTAAGCCTAAAAGGTAGAGAATTAATTCCAAGGAAGTTCCAAGGTATGAAACTTTAACCAAGTGGGTCAATGGCAGAACCTCTCAGGGTGACCTTGCAGTTGAGGATGGGGGATTCAGCCTCAGACTCTGAGACTCACGATGGGCAACCAGAAAGGGGATTTGGGGACTGGGCAAGACTTGTCATGGGATGTCTAGGAAAGAACCAAAGCAAGGGGAGGATCCCCTTTCTGGAGGAACAAGCATGAGAAAACAGAGAGCAAAGAGGTTGAAAAAACTGGTCCTGTTAAACAGGAGGTTGGTCAAGACATGTCCTTGGCTGTGCCCTGACACTGATCCATACAACCTGTCCCCTTTTCTTAAGAACTCCATTGCCAAGAAGTTTCCGTGGGGAGGGACCTCTCTGCTCCTTGCACAGATTGTGACCCAAGTTCCAGCCACTGCAGCAGGAACCACAACTATTCAGGTCTTATGTTCTTTGGGGGACCAGACTCTGCCCAGACTGGAAGGGGGTGTGTTGGAAGCACGAAACAGTGACAAAAATGCAAAGCTAAACACACAGTGTAGCCTGATTTTGTCCCTAAGTGGGGGATGAGAATTGGACAAACATCTGCAGGGACAGATGGAGGGGTTTGTCCCCCTAGCCCTCCCCACAAGGGACACCTTTCAGGAAGGGTTGTGGCCTTGGCTGTGCTGAGTGTTGACCCGGGCAATGCAGCTTAGGATTGCAGTGGCACTGTCAGGGCTCTGCAGAGCTCCTGGCAGTTCATGCATTTGTCCCCAGCAATCCCAGAGAACTGCAGGGGTTGCAGTCAATCCATTGTGCTCTTTGTGACCCCAACTGGCTCTCCTGAATGTGAGCAGGCCTGGAGTTCCCAGACTGTTCCTGCATCCAGTGTCTGGCCTGGAGTGATGTTGTTGCAGCATTAAATTGGTGCAGTGGCAGGATGGTCATGGATCCATTCCTGCAGAAACACAATGGTGCTCCATCCCACACAGGGATAGAATGGACCCACAAGTGTTGGAAGGATAAGAAGCAGGGAGTTTTGGCACTGTGGAACCCCATGGAACCAAAGGAACCCTGGGACATGGAGAAACCTCTTGGAATAAAGGGGACATTGTGACCCTGCAGCACCTCATGGAACCAAAGGGAGTCTGGGACGTGGCAGGGCCTAATGGAAACAAAGGAACCTCCTGGGAACAAAGGGACCCTGGGACACTGCCAAAACTCAGAGAACTAAAGGAACACTGGGACATGGTAGAACCACATGGAATCAAGGGCCTGTTGTCAGTCCAGAACCTCAAGGAATAAAGGGGTCACTTACATTTCAGAGCCTCAAGGAACCAAAGAAACCATGGGACAGTGCATTACCTCACGGTGTCAGGGGGCAATTGTGGCACTGCATTACCTCATGGAACCAAAGGAACCCAGGGACACTATGGAGTCTCACTGAACTGAGGGGCCATTGTGACACTGAGGTGCCTCATGGAACCAAAGTAATCCTGGAACAATGTGGAACCTCATGGAATGATCAGGCATGTGTGACTCTGCAAAATCCCATGCAACTTTAACTTAGTTTAAAGAGAAACACTGGAGCAGGAACTCCAATAAAATTAACTCCTTCCCTTTTTATTTCCCACCAATACAGAGCTACAAAAGGAGAGGAGGTGTAAATTGAAAAATAAGTTTACTGGTAAGGAAATAGCAGCAACCATAAAGATACAAAGGGAAGGGCTTACCCACAAAAAGGGCAATTCTGTGCTAACGTGGCCCCCTGGAATAGAGGGGAAACATGGTGGAGGGTCCTCCCCTGCAGTCACCGCCCTCCACCCAACCAAACCAAAGAAACAGTGGGAGACAGGGGCAAAAGCAAAAAGCTGGGAAAACTGTGTTATTCGCAGGGAGTTCCCCAGTGAAACTGCCCCCTCTGTGTCAGCCGGTCAGGTTGAGGCCTTGAGTGCAGCAGGGCTGTTAGTGCAGAGCCTCTTTGCTCCCTGCCTGTGCTGGCTCCAGCACTAGGGTTGCCCCGCTGGGCTGGGCTGGGCTGTGGAGTGGGGACGATGCTGCTGTTGTGGTCCGGTGGGGGGCGAGTTGCAGGGGCGGTGCTGCAGGGGCCCTGTCACTGCACAGGGTCCATGTCACTGCACAGGGTCGGTGTCACTGTACAGGGTCCGTGTCACTGCACAGGGTCGGTGTCACTGTACGGGGTCCATGTCACTGCACAGGGTCCGTGTCACTGCACAGAATCCAGTGTCACTGCACAGGGTCTGTGTCACTGCACAGGGTCCGGTGTCACTGCAGCAGGTCTGGTGTCACTCCACAGGGTCCGTGT
>NW_020885311.1:20109-21217 GCF_003945725.1 Corapipo altera
GGTTAGGGTTAGGGTTAGGGTTAGGGTTTAGGGTTAGGGTTAGGGTTAGGGTTAGGGTTAGGGTTAGGGTTAGGGTTTAGGGTTTAGGGTTATGGGTTAGGGACATATTAGGGGTTAGGGACATGCAAGACATGTATTTCCCTACAGGGCCTGAAAAGTCTGTTGAGTGTGCATCCTCCCTCTTCCTCCCAGAAAACCTGTGTTGTAGACTGTATTGTAACTTGTATGCTGTCCTGCATTGTAACTAACTTGTGTGCTAACCTGTGTTGTAAACTGTATTATTGTCACTTGTATGCTGTCCTGCATTGTAACTAACTTGTGTGCTAACCTGTGTTGTAAACTGTATTATTGTAACTTGTATGGTGTCCTGCGTTGTAACTATCTTGTATGCTTTCCTGCATTGTAACTTACTTGTGTGCTGTCCTGTATTTTATTGTAACTAACTTGTATGCTGTCCTGTATTGTTAACTGTATTGTACCCTGTATACTAGCCTTGTCTAATTTCACAAGGTCACAAGTAGTCATTCAAAAAAATTGCAATAAAGGTTTGGGGACTTTTCCCCTCTTTGGGGGTTTTCCCCCTTTTTGGTTCCTGTCTTTATTTTCTGTCATGTAGTCTTTTCTCTTTTTTCTCTTCTTTCCCTTGCTCATCTTCATCTCTCTTCTCTCTCTTCTCTTACTTTCATTTCTCTTAGTTACTTCTCTTAGTCTCCTCTCTTACTCTCTTGTCTTGTTTTTATTTCACTTAGGTTTTGTTTCTCTTAGGTTTTGTTTCACTTAGGTTTTGTTTCTCTTAGGTTTTATTTCTCTTAGGTTTGGTTTTATTTCTCTTAGGTTTGGTTTTATTTCTCTTTGGTTTGGGTTTATTTCTCTTAGGTCTTTTTCTTGCTTTTCTTTTGCTCACTTTAGTTTAAAAAAGCAGCAGTAAGGGGGCTGGCTTGCTCTTGGGGAGTAAATCTTAGAAAAAAAAAATTAATTTTAAAATAATTAAAGATTTACTCCCCGAGAGCAACCCAGCACCCCTACTGCTGCACAGGACATATTATTTTTATTCTTTTTTAATATATACTACATAGGGACTAATGAGCCCTCCTAATTCAATTACTTC